>NW_010317021.1:0-1994 GCF_000700745.2 Antrostomus carolinensis | reverse complement strand
AGGACAAGAGGAGCCACATCCCATCCCCAGAGAGACCACGACCCTCCCCGCTGCTGACCAAGACCACAACCCCTTGGCCAACACCAGGCAGAGCTCAGCAGCTCTCACCTCTCCATGAACAGTGGCAGTTGCTCCTGAAATACCTCGTGAGTGGCTTGGACATCACTGGCACAGTAGGACATCAGGTCCTGGGGGCAAAGGCAGGTGAGAGCAGGTAAAGCAGCCACCCCTCTGCCAGCACAGGACAAGGCACCCAGGGCTGCGGGAGGATGGGGGACATCACAGCCCCAAAATGGAAACTCCCCCAGCAGCTGCTCCCACCCTGCTCCCACCTCCAGCTCCCGCTGCCTGTCGGGATGGTGGGATGGCCACCCGCACCTGGAAGTTACTCCTGATGTCAGCCATGGTCCCCTTCACAAAGAGCTCCCGCGCCTCCTTCTCCAGCGGCTAGCTGCGGCCGAGATCAGGAGAGGTAAAGGATGCTGCTGCTCCGTTTTAAACCAAGGCCACCTCATCTGGAAGGTGCTGGGAGAGCTTCACGCAGCAGAGCTGTTCCAACAGCTCCTACTCTACCAGTACAGGAGCAGATGGTCCCAGCACAGGAGCAAGAGGTCCCCTGCCACCCACGCCACTGCCAGCTGCTCAGCACCCCTGCGGCCGAGATCAGGAGAGGTAAAGGATGCTGCTGCTCCGTTTTAAACCAAGGCCACCTCATCTGGAAGGTGCTGGGAGAGCTTCACGCAGCAGAGCTGTTCCAACAGCTCCTACTCTACCAGTACAGGAGCAGATGGTCCCAGCACAGGAGCAAGAGGTCCCCTGCCACCCACGCCACTGCCAGCTGCTCAGCACCCATACTCACAGCCGGACCCTCTGTTTTGCTGCGTGTTTTCTGTATGTGCTCCTTGACCTGCTGCAGACCCTTCCTCTTGCCGTGCTTGGCAGCCATCCAAAGGCTGCGCTGGAAGCTCGTCAGCCCTGAGATGGCCATGTGCATGCTCATGCTGTCCAAAAAACGCACCCGGGAGCCCTGGGACATGCCAGCGGGGAGAAAAAGAGATGGTTTGGGACAAGCTGGAGGAGAAAAGTGCTGTCAAATGTCCTGCAGCTGCCAGCAAGCACCACCCTGTGTTGCAGAGCTGCAAGTCCTCTGCTCAGGCTGCTTTTCTCAAGGCAAAGCTTTGCCTCCCAGCACCCCTGTTTTGAAAGCCAAGAGCATCCCCAGCGCAGGCTGTCAGCCGCTCAAAGGCTTGTGCCACATCCCCAGCTACAACCCCACAGCCTCCAACAGCCTTCTGGGGTGCAAGAGTATCTCCTTCTAAAGGGATCCAACCTCAGCCTGGGCTGCAGGACAAGGTGAGCACAGCCCTGGGGTATCCGTGCAGAACAGCATCTGCCAAAATAACCCTGAAGAGCCAACGCAAACGATCATCCAGGTAACGAACTGCAGCTGCCGGCATGAGGCAAGGGCACTGTGGATTACCTGGATGAGGTACTGCTCCTTGATGAACGCTCGGTCAAAGGCCACGTTGTGTCCCACCACCACTCTCTCTGGCCAGTCCTGCTTGCTGGCACAGCTGGCACCTGCTGGGCTCTCCAGGGGAATGAGGTCAGCCAGGGTGAGGTGGCTGGACCAGGAGTACCGCTGCTCCAGCAGCCGCTTGCTGCACCACGAGTACCTGTGGAGGACACGTGGCACCCACAGCCGTAAGAAATAAAGCAGGAGCTCCCAGGACCAAAAGCACCCGCTGGGCTGTGGGGTGTTGAGCAGGATCCCACCCATGGGAGGGAGGTGCCCAACCCCAAGGAGCACTGAGCTCACTAACCACAACAACCCAGAGCCACGCTTTGGGCCTTCACTGTGCTTTCCCCACAATCCAGCCATGGTTTGCAGGAAGAGGCTCCTCTTGGGAGCATCCCCATCCTTCCCAAAGCTGTCCACCCCGCCACCATGACCCCAGTATCACTGCTGGCACCGCATCTCACCAGGCGTGTGG
>NW_010317020.1:0-7197 GCF_000700745.2 Antrostomus carolinensis | reverse complement strand
TCCAGCAGCGCTCCTCTCCTAGTTGGCTCATTCACCATTTGCATCAAGAATTCCAGCAGCGCTCCTCTCCTAGTTGGCTCATTCACCATTTGCATCAAGAATTTATCATCAGTGCACTGGAGGAACCTCCTGGACTATGAATGTCTGGATGCGTAGGCATTCCAGTAAATATCTGGGTAGTTAAAATCCCTCATGAGAATCAGGGCCTGTAATTGGGAGGCTGCTGCCAGCTGTCTGTAGAAGGCTGCATCAACTTCCTCATCCCGATCTGGTGGCCCACAGCAGTATCACCCATGCTAGCCTAATTCACACCCACAAACTCTCAACTTGCTCTTCATTTGCCCCTGGACAGAACTCAACACATTCTAATCGTTCTCTCATGTAAAGAGCAACTTCACCACCTCTCTTTCTTGGCCTGTCTTTCATAAAAAGGACATAGCCACCTATGACCACAATCCAGTCATTTGAGCTGTGACACCGTGTCTCTGTAATTGCCACCAGATCATAAGCCCTTGACCGCACACAGATTTCCAACTCCCCATGATGTGTGCATTGGTGTACAGGCATTTCAGGGAGCGAGCTGGGCACACTGATTCCACCCTAGGGGGGCGGGAGGTAATCTGTCCTTCATTAATACTAGAACACTGCCGCACTGGTGCAAACCCAGCTGCAACCCCATCCACCTTCAAATCTAGTTTAAAGCTCTATGAATGAGCCCTGCTATTTCTTGTCCTAGAATTCTTTTCCTCCTGGAAGTTAGGTCTTTTCCACTTGTTACCATCAGGCCTAGTGTCTTATAAAACCGGCCATGATCAAAGAACCCAAAGCCCTGCCTGTAGCACCAGTCTTGGAGCCAAGTATTTACAGACTGGATCCTCCTATTCCATCCCGTGTCACCACCTGCAACTGGAAGGAGGGAAGAGAAAATAACTTGCACACCAGTCCCTTTCATCAACCACTCCAAGGCCTTGAAGTCTCTTGTCATTCCCCTCAGACTACAGGATGCAGCTTCCTCCTCACCTATCTGGAAGATCAGTAGTGGGTAACTGTCTGATGACTGCACCAAGTTGTGGAGTTTCCAAGCACTATCCCTGATTTGGGCTCCAGGAAGACTACAGACTTCTCTATGATGAGGGTCAACCCAACATATTGGGCCCTCTGTACCTTTGAGGAGCGAGCCTACCAACAACTACAACTCTTCTCTTCTTCCTTGTGGAAGAGATTGTTATGTGTTTGGAAGGCCAATCTGACCGTGACGAGAACTCTGGTATAGGTTGCCTATCATCCACATCCCCATTAGACTGGCCATCTTCCAGTAGAGCCTCATATCTATTTCTCAGAGGCACCTGGGGTGGTGAGGCAGGCAAGGAGGGTATTCACCTTCTGCCACAGACATGAACTTGCCTCCACTCACCCCTTTTATTTGGGCTTCTGTCTGCCACCTGACAGGGGTAGGATACAGGGGCCCCTTGATCCTGGGGGCTATCTGGCAGGTGCTACCACTTCCATTGGAGGGGGGGAAGCCTGGTTCCACCAGTCTATCTCTATTTCAGCTTCCCTAATACTCTTAAGCCTTTCTACTTCATTTTGCAGCTGTGCCACTCAGCTGAGCAAATCATCTACCTGCTCACACTGCACACAGCTGCACTCATAGCTGCCCCCTGCTACCAGTGAGTGGCTGTGGCATTCCCTGCAGCCTGTGACCTGCACAACCACGTCCTTCCCTGTGAGCTCTGTCTGGGTTGCCATATCTATTTCGGTTGGTGTCAGAAGCAAGGTCTTCATCTGCCTCGTGGAGACCATTGTTCATTGACCAAACTGGTCCTGCCTTCTTCTCATCCTGCGGACTGCCCTTGACAAGCCCTGATCGCGGTGCTTAGTACACAGTGCTCCCTGCTGCGCTGACTGTACACAGGTACACTCGATTGTCACTGTCACCGCTGCTGCTGCTGGTCGCCACGCCGACTGGTGATTGTAAGGGATGCACTGGCTTCCCGGTACTTCTGGCTGAGCAACAGCGCCTTGCCCACACACCTTCCCTGATCTCCTTGCCTGAGCGAACTGACACACGAACGCCCCACGCCCTGTTTGCCCGTCCTGGTCGCCACGCTCCTGGTCGCTCCTGCTCCTGAGAGTCCGTTTAAATAGCCCGCGGTTGCCCCTGGCAACGCCGCCGCCGCTTCAGCCCTGCTTGCGCCATTGGCCGCGCCTGGAGGTCACTCTGCCCGCGGCCTTCCCTCGCTCTGGGAACCCACCTTTTCCTCCTCGAACGAGCTCAGCTGTGGAACTGACTGTTGCTGCCGATGTGCTCCTCACCCAACTATGTAGTGTAGTGTAGAAATATTACAATTTCCAATTCCTATCTTCCAGTCAAATACTGACTTAAATTTTAATAAATATTTACTTTGTTTTGCCAAATAAGAAAATTCAGACCTATGATCTTAGTCTTTTATTTCTCCCAAATATTTATATTTGCTCTGGCTATATATATTTATTGCCTTATTCTGTTTTTTTGAAACAGTATTATGTTTTAGAAATTAATTGTTGAGTTTGGAAATGCAGAAGTCATTCTCTTGGAGAAATGTGAAAGAGTTTGAACAAATGTTACATGGTACTTTTTTGAGATTGTAAGGGAAGAAAAATGCTAAAACAACCTTGATAACTGGGGAACGTACATACGTAAATAACAAATTCCAGCCTTGGGATGTGTAATATACACCCAAGCCTTGTAATCAAGGTGGGTTTAGTTTTATTTGTGAGGACAAAGTCAATAAAGCAAAAGCACAGCACTGGGATGTATAAAAATTGAAACAAAAAAGTTGAAAAGCAAGAGCAAGGAAAAGTCAAGCTGTCTTTTGACTGTCATAGCTGAACCTGATATGTAACTTTTTTCTTTTTTGGATGGAAAAAAGATATGCTAATATCTTTAATGTGCTTTGCAGTTAAATTTCACGCAGTTCCAACAGAATAATATTATGGGATCAAGTCCACCAGATCAAAAGCTAGGGTATCACCCAAATGGCCATTTGTGGGAACACTCGTTCAGCAAAGACTGAAAAGTAAGGATAGAGCTCTTGTGTCTGTAAACACACCATTTCTCAACATTTCTTCATCATAACAGCACAGGTAGGAGGACTTTTGCCTCTATGTCTGGATCCACATTTTTCTCAAAGCTGAGGTAATATATGACCTGAATGGTCCATTTCTCTAAATAGTTCAGACCATCTAAAAATACTTGATGCACTGTTATAAGTTAGGGCACTGCTGAGCAGTCAGTCCCTGTCTAGACCAGTGCTGGAATCTCTATAGCACACTAGCAAGATAAATATGGAGCTGGTGTCCTGTTATCTTTTTCAGGAAAACCAAATTTATTCTTCTTCCCCAGAGACTATACAGTGACTGGAAGGAATGGCTGGGAGGAAATGCTCACAGATTTCAGTTTTCACAGGGAACACTCGCTGTCTCCTGTGGCTCTTGTACTTGAAGGGGAAAATATGCTTTTTAAATGGTTAACCAAGGACCTAAGTTCTGCGGGGAATAAACATGTTTTTTTTGTCAACATTTTATAGCTCTGTGTGCACTTGCAATGCCATGTAAGCAAATAGTTACCTGAGATCAAGGACTGCATAGTAAATCTGGTGACAGACTTCCCTTTCCTCTACACAGAGAAAAAAAAATTGCAGCCTGTCAAATCCTTTCAAATTATTTTACAGCATGCTATTTCAGTCAATATTTGGCTGCAGACATCTTGTTAAAATAAAGCAATAAAGCATAGCAATCATAAACCAAGAAGGCTTGATTAAAAAACCCCCAGGGTTTTGATAGCTGAAGTGCAGAAAGATTGACTTCTAATGTAAGAAGTTTTTAGGCTGATGTTTCAAATTCATGCACAGTACCTGTTTGGAATTTATTCCTTTACTAAGTACTCTGTTTTCCATTGCTGTCCTACCACAAACCCTAGTAACACAGAGGGGGAAAAAAGGCAGGAAAAAATAGATAGCTTTTCAGTGGAAATCTACATATCATTTTCCTGCAAATGTACCTTCTCTGTGCATATTTGATGAGTTATTTTGGTCACAACAGATTTTTCTATTAATTGTGGTACCTGCCACTTATAAAGTCTATTTGCTAAATTACAAAGTCAGCCTTTGTTGTGAGTGTACTGCCAGCCACTTCTTTCACAAAAGATCTTTATTCTAATCGTTTTATCTGCTGTTTGCTAAATCTGCTTGCTAAATTATACTTTTGACTGAACTTACACCAAAACCTTCTCAGGAAGCTATTAGTAGTTCCTGACATACAGAATAGCTTATATATCTCAGATTGTGTGAGAAGGTCTGAAAGATGATTGTACAATGTATCAGCCAGAAAGACTGCACTAGAACCAAACTGTGGGGTTTTATATGGAAAATGTTGTAACTGATTGAATATTGTTTTAGAGAAATATGCTTGGTGTTCCTTAAGAATGATAGGACCCTACTTGGCATGAAATTTCTTCCAGGACAGGTTCTGGCGCCTTTGCTCCTACCTACCCACTGCTGTTACCGCTGTTTGGACTGTGATCCTATCAGAAAAATGCAGCACTGCAAGGGTAAAGTTGGGCAATGGGTCACTCAAAGACTGCTCTTTGCTTTTATGCTGAAATACAAAACTAAAAGCTTAGACATGATGAGGAAGTTTTTAATGAGTACATTTTAAAAGCAATAGTGCTTCTCTAAGTCTCCTTTTACCCTATGGGCTACAGACCTTAACCACTGTTGGAAGAACCAGAACTCTGTTGTTCTCTATCCCCTGGGGTCTGGCCTCATCACAGAGCTCAGGCAGCAGACACTAAGGTCCTGCCATAAGGCTGCTCCATGTGTTTGGGCCATCCATCTTATACTTAGGGAACACTTGGTAAAAGTCTCCTGTAAGTCTGGGCTTTTGTCTTCCCTAATTTTCTACACTGAATTCGTTTGAAGCAGACAATCACTCTTGGTAGTTAAAACTAAAGAGTGTCTACCCTGTCTGCACATTTCCCTTCATTTAGATCATTGCACTGTGCATTTAATTTTGTTTTTAAATAGACTACTTGGGATTTAAAAAGACAAATTGTTAGTCTGTCATTGTTGCAGTAATGCTAATCATAGAAGCGTTTAAGTTGGCAATTACCTTTCAGATCATTGAGTCCAACCATAAACCTAACACTGCCAAGTCCACCTCTAAACCATGTCCCTAAGCCCCACATCTACAGGTCTTTTAAAAACCTTCAGGGGTGGTGACTCAGCCACTTCCCTGGGAAGCCTGTTCCAATGCTTGACAACCCTTTCCTTGAAGGAATTTTTCATAGTATCCAATCTAAACCTCCCCTGGCACAACTTGAGGCTGTTTCCTCTTGTCCTATTGCTTGTTACTTGGGAGAAGAGACTGAGATCCCCCTTGCTACAACCTCCTTTCAGGTAGTTGTAGAGAGCGATAAGGTCTCCCCTGAGCATCCTTTTCTCCAGACTAAACAACCTCAGTTCCCTCAGCCCCTCCTCATAATACTTGCTCTCTAGATCCTTCATAAAATGCTGCAGAGGACAGGTTTCAGAAGAGTACCTTGCAAATGAACATTAAGCTGACACATCTGTTGCTTCCAGAGGGCAGCTTTAATACATCAACAAAGAAAATATTTATACCCATGTGTATGTGTATAGAAAAATGAAGATGGCAGTATATTAACACTAGACACTAGTTAGCTTATCAGACCAGCTCAAGTAACAGTTAGATCCTTCTTGTGTTTTAATGGGAAGTGTAACATATCCTTTGTGTAGCACCATAAAATATAAATTTATTTTGAGGAGGTAGAATGAATCATGGAAGCAGAGGGAGGAAAATACAATGATAGTACTTACAGTGGAATAATATTTTTTGTGTGTTTGCAAATTATTCATTGTGGACATGTTTTAAATTTTCATTTTGGTGTGTAGTATTCAGTCTGCAAATCTAGACTAAAGAATATCTGATTCTAAACTATTTCAGTTCTTCTGAAGAACTAATAGTGGAATTGATGATTGCTTGGAAGAGAAAAGCAGTTATTGTTTAATTAGCCAAAAGGTGCATGGAAAGGGCACAAATAACGAAGTACGTAAATAGCAAGGATTATGGCAATGTTGGATGAATAGAAGTTTAAGTTTTTCAGGTATTTATAAAAATTAATTTCAACCTGTATAAATGTCATTGTCTAAATCTACACTTTATTAAAAAAAAAAAAAAGAATCAACTGCCATACACAAAGAATGTCAACTACCCTGACTACTTAGAGTACTAATTTAATCTCAGTTTTATGAATCTAATCAGACTGATTTTAATCCTGTTTCCTTAGTGATTTTTCTTTGTCTGTTGCTGTTTTGCAGTCTTTTTTTCTAGGTGTTATCTGTGTTATATTTATTTTAAGGGGATTTTATTTTTTTTCTCAAGTGTGTGAGGACTGTTGTGACTGGCAGTTCATTCCTTGTATGCAGATTTTGCCATTGCTTCTTCTGACCCCATTTAAGATTAATCTCTGATAGGCTTTGATAGTGTTATTTTTTTGCATGTTGTGAGGGCAAGGAGTAGGTTTCTTGTCCTTTCTACATTCATGTTGTCCTAGTTCAAGATTTACAATTATGAGGTTAGGAGAGAGGCATTTTTTCTGGAGTTGTGGCCCTGCTGAAGACAACAGAAGCTTTATATGCAATACTTCTGAAGCTAAAATTTCAGCCAAATTTACGGGAAATGAAAGTAAGTTAAATTAATATGTTTTAAGGAGCAGAGTGTGTATGGTTTATCACAGGATAATCTCAGGATTAAGATTAAGATTAAGATTACCTTTGGATATCTGAGGTGAGGTATTTGTAGAAAGATGTGCTGGTTTTGGCTGGGATAGAGTTAATTCTCTTCACAGTATCTGATAAGAGGCTATGTTTCGGATTTGCACTGGAAAGAGCATTGATAATTCAGAGAGGTTTTCATTATTGCTTTTTCTGCTTCTCAGGCCACCTCAGCAGTGAGGAGGCTGAGTGTACACAAGAAGTTGGGAGGGGACACACCTGGGACAGCTGATCCCAGCTGACCAAGGGGATATTCCATACCAGTATGTTGTCATGCACAGCAATAAAACTGGGGGTGGGGGTTGGCGGGGAGGGCTGCTGCTCAAGGACTGGGCAGGCAATTGTTTTTATTTGCAACACTTGT
>NW_010317019.1:12617-26138 GCF_000700745.2 Antrostomus carolinensis | reverse complement strand
GGTGGAGTTTTCCAGCCCAGGAAAATAAATTGTCAAATGTATGAGTGAACATATTAAGACTGATAGCACAGGTATTGAGTTCAGACAGGGATACTAAGTAATACAAATGAGAAGACAACTGTTATACTTCTATCCAAATAATGCAAGTCCAGGCCATCAATCCCTTTCAGGAAAATGGTATCATTCTGTATTCATGAAGTACATATGTGCTTTGATCAGGAGGTTGGACTGGATGACCTCTGGAGCTCCCTTTGTACCTACAGTTTTCCATTTACCATACCCCATCAAAACACCAATTACAGCATCAGTGCTGAATGCACATTACAAAAATAAAACTTACATTGTATGCTCCTGAGTGCACCCCATGCCTGAACTTCTCCATCTTTTTCACTGTCCTGTGTCATAACAATCTTATTTCTTATCACTGAGGTATAACTCACTTCTGAGAAGTATCCTGTAGGAGTTTGTCTGTGTCTCTGGCTTTGAACTATGTGCTCTATTAACAGGGCACTTTGAGGAGGGCAGAATATAACAAATGTAAGTCAGGGTCAAGCTAGAAGCCTCCCTCTGCCTACTGTCAGTGAGCGTCTCCAAGGGTTTCTCACGCTTTAGACTGGGCTGATGACAGGAGGAGACTATTTTCTTGTAGTTTCTTTCATTGTAGTGGTTGTGATAGCTTGGTGGGGAAGGAGGGAGTGTTTAGTTTGTTTTTAAGCTCCACTATGTTAGTCTTTGTCATTTATAATTCTTTTCTGGCTGACATGGTTGCTGGTTTGTCCAGAAACCACCTGACTGCAACCGCACACCAGTGAAAAATTATTGACCAGCATGTTAAAAGTTTCACAGATTTCTTTCCTCTCAGACATCCTTACCCATCACCCTGCTATCATATAAAGCAATTATGATGAGGAATTAGCAGGGGGTAGAGGAGCAGAAAAATCAGAGGCTGCCCTGCTTCGAAAAAGCAAAAAACCTCTTATAAGTGCCTGTCCCAAATGGTAAATTTTTAATTTTTTTTTAATTCACATCTGTGGCTAACTAAATCAGAATATCCATATTCTTATGCTTTAACATTCTTTGATTTTCTTTAGCATTTTTTTAAATGATCAAGTGATAAATTTCTTAATCAAGAGTAACTGCTATGTATTGATCCAAAATATAAACCTGCCCTACAGCATTAGACTGAAGTTACCCTCTGGAATTCTTGATTTTGAAAGTGATTTTGTGTAAGTCATACTGCTAGCTTTCTGTTACAGACTCAGCTACACTTTGAAACATGACTGCAGAAAAGTTGTCTTCCTTAGTAGCTCGATCCCTACATATATTTAAAGCTTAAAAAAAAAAAAAAAAAAAGAAAAACCCAAACCACCAAAAAAACCAAACAAGTATTTTTACTATATTTTATTTATGTCAAATCAACTCTGCAGAACTTAAAAGGAAAAAACCCCTTGTTTCTATTGCAATTCATGCAGAAAACCCAATGCAACATTTTTTTAACCAAGCTCCAAGTACAGGACAAATTCTCACTGTAGCTATGCCTGTGTAAGGCCACTGAAAACAAAAGCAGCTGTGGAAATTCACATCCTTTCGGTAGAATTTAGGGGTTTCCTCCTTTTTCATAACTAAGCAGCAGGAGCATTTGGGTCTCATTTTCTATTGTCCATGAATAGTTTTATTCAAAGCCAGAGATTAGCACATAAACAAAGGCTTTGACTGTATGAGATTTCAAAGACACCTCACTGCTTTCTTCTTGGCCCCAGTGTACATGATCTATACTGAAACACTCAGGACTTGCAACATAAGTTCTCAGGCAGAATTTTAAAGTTCTGTCTCTGACTAATTCAGTTTGAAATTTGCTAAACAAAAATCATAATGCCTTAGAATTCAGGTTGCTCTCTGCTGTCAAACAGCTTCCAAAAAAACCTTCTCAGCTGTTCTTCCCACGTACAACTCAAGTTGTAAGAATTCAGCTCTTCCAAGAACACTCAAGAACCATTTTAGATTTATTTTTGTGCTTCATCTTCATACTTCTTATGTTAGGTTACACTGAAAATAGTATCAATGGTGACAAACAAAATTCAAAGCTTTAACTGAAATCTTTCACGTGCAACTGTAACAATCTCCATTCTCTATAATTAAATCCCAGTCATTCAGTTGTACTGTCACATGTGTCTGCTTTGTGCACAAGGCTACTGAGTGGATGAGCTGTTCCAGTGGGAGAAGCAAGACAGACGCAGCCTGCCTTGTTTTCTGCCATTCAGGAGCTGCAGGTACACTTACTGTAACTGCATCTCTGAAAAAGGAGACTACCAAGCCACAGACTGGGCTCAAAGCTGTGGTTATACAGCTGTTTAATCCAGGATAAATTCAGGCAGCTGTCAAATGAAAACTGTTTCACCCTTCCTTTGTTTCAGCCCTTCCTTTCTGCCGTTTCCCTTATGCCAAAAGCAGCATTCATTCAACTACACACAAGCCAAGCGAGCAAACTGGATCACGCTCAAAGACCAGCACAGCTCAGAGTTAGTTTCAGGCAGGGAACTTTTGGACTCCAGTTACTGCACAGCAACATGAGCACTAATTCTGGCACGAGAGAGGGGCAGAAGGAAGCAGTTAGACCAGACAGGAAGGCAGGTCACTACTTTCACAGCAGCAGTCTAATTTGAAGCTTAATCAAAGCGGCCATATAATCACAACTTACAAAACCATATGGTATAGGATGCTAACGCAGTTTTCATAGAATCATAGAATGGTTTGGGTTGGAAGGGACCTTAAAGCTCATCCAGTTCCAACCCCCCTGCCATCAGCAGGGACACCTTCCACTAGACCAGGTTGCTCAAAGCCTCATCCAACCTGGCCTTCAACACTTCCAGGAAGGGGGCATCTACAACTTCCTTGGGCAACCTGTTCCAGTGTCTGACCACCCTCACAGTGAAGAATTTCTTCCTAATATCTAATCTAAACCTCCCCTCTTTCAGCTTAAACCCATTTCCTCTTGTTTTGTCATTAACTGCCCTTATGAAAAGTCCCTCCCCAGCTTTCTTGTAGCCCCTTCAGGTATTGGAAAGCCGCTATAAGATCTCCCCGGAGCCTTCTCTTTTTCAGGCCTCTGAAACATAGTGGATTTGGTGCCTTGGAAGCACAGCACTGGAACCACTGGTTCCAGAGGAAGACAAAGGAAAGA
The DNA here is from genome assembly GCF_000700745.2 of Antrostomus carolinensis. Lineage (NCBI taxonomy): Eukaryota > Metazoa > Chordata > Aves > Caprimulgiformes > Caprimulgidae > Antrostomus > Antrostomus carolinensis. Next base: position 22,957 of record NW_010317019.1, on the reverse strand, counting down.
AGTGCAACCTGACTTTCCTCACTCCTGAGCAGTGCTTCAGTAACTCCAGATAATGACACTACAAAGTGTTATCATCAGCCCAGCCACAGGATGTTCTTAAACAGATATTTCTTCAGCAGCCTGCTTACTGTTCTGCAAGGACTATTAGGAAAAGATAACGAAAATAGCAGTTTTTAAAAAGCAAGGCGGGGTGGGGGGGGGAAGGTATTTTTAGGACAAGATGAGCACTTATTAAAAAAAGCAGGTACTTCTCTAGTCTGAGTTACCAAAGGCCTGTTACAAAAATAAAAGTACAAAAGCTTCTTAAAGAAATGTTTATCTGTTATAATGGGCAACGTAGACAGAGATTAACTCTTTCTATAAATTATATGCCACACATCAATTGATTAAAGGATTTATTGAAATGGGCTCAGCTCTACAAAATAAAAGATTTCAAAACAACCTGTATTTTTAAGACAGGCAAGGTAACAGAATGCACTGGGGGGGGGGGGAAATCATTAAGGATATTTTCTTATTATCTTGTTTCCTATATAACTTAATTTGACTCCTTACCAAAGAGGTTTACGTGCAAACATTAAATTACCTAAAGCCTTAAAATAGGCAATTTTTATTTCTTATGACACTAAATTTGATGCCTACTGTCTTTGCAGCTTTCCCAGCACCCTGAAAGCACAGGCCTGCTTTGGAGACATCACACAGCTGCAAACCACCGCAGGGTACGTCAGTGCAAGCAGGAGATGCACAAACCACACCATCCTTTCAGGGGATGCACCCCACTCCTCTCTCTGCAGCTTCTCCTCTTTGCTGACCCCCAGAAATAACAAGTGAGCTGCAAAAAGGGCTTCATCTTCAGGGAATAGGAATAGTCCAAGTAGGGATGAGGTAAACACATGGCACAGTTGGACGGCTTCCCTTAAAAGCAGGTATGAAAGCAGTAATGGTCACTGGGAAACACTGAGCAAATCAAGATTAGATAAGCAAAGAGGACTGCAAGTGTTCTGAAGAGTTTCAGGTGCTTTTGGGTGAATCCATGCACAAGAGGCAAACTTTGCTCTTGGCAACAATAAACATCTTATGTCATGACTTCGTCAACATGGGAGAGTAAGCTACAGTCAGAGATACAAGGACTGCCTCTTCCCCCCCCCAGCCCCAGCAAGGCAGACAAAGACCATCTGAGAATGGGCCAAGCTCCTACCAAATCTTCAAACAGAAGTACACAGACTCAAACCTGGTGATGAGAAAAAATACCCCAGTAAGACATCATCAACCTTAGTGCAAGCTTTCTCCTCAGAACTGGCTGCTAAGAGGGCTTCCCTCAGGGCCTCCGCAGTCCTGACTTCCTCTTACTTCTGGTTCAGACACACTACTGTCCCCATCCCCTGTACGTTGTGGGTAAAATTGTAATTAACAAAAAAAAAGGCAACAAGAAAATACCACCCACCTCCCCACATACCTCAGACTGGGGTCAAATTGAAGTCCACAACCCATTTCTCCTCTCATACAGAAGTTCATGAGAGATTATGTGACCAATTAGTCAAACCTTGTCTTTTCAGGGAACAGACTTCAACTCAGGAGGTCTTAGAATATTTAATATGGTTTGAGACAAGTAACTAAACACAGCGAAACCTTGAGTACCGTAACTGGTAAAATGAACTTTTTGTCTCAGCATTTTCTAGTCTTAATCAGCATATTGCATGAGCAGTTCATTAATATTTTAAAGGCAAATAAAGGATGTAATGAAATTTTGGAGACATCTGACCCACTAAAATATTTTTGAAAGCTAAGGCTCAAAATGCTTATATGTGTGTCAGTTAAGTGGGTCTCCTGCTAACTCCAGAGAGGTCAGAAGGGAAGCTATTTGCTAAATGCCACAATACACATACTGTTTAAAAAAAAACCCCATTCCTGAATAGAGAAATTACATGTATTTTAAAAGCTAGCAAAACAGCCCCTATTTAAATATATAAATAATTTAACTATGAAAGTGAAGAAGGAGATTCTATCACCTGCAAGGCTTCAGATGATCAGTGTTTTCATTCAAGCAACTTCTGAATAATTTGGAGCCCACAAAGATTATTCTGAGGAGTAGTACATCAAGTAGCTAAATCCAAATGTCCCTGCTGATGGCAGGGGGGTTGAAACGGGATGATCTTTAAGGTCCCTTCCAACCCAAACCAGTCTATGATTCTATGAAAACCCATTATGAAATGATGGAACAAGAAGTGTTTACATTACTTAATACAGCAGAAAGAGATAAGCAGGATAAAGAAAGAGGAAAGAGCAAAACCCTGTTTATTTACTCTTTGCCTTCTTAAAGTGCTACATAGTTTACTTAATATGTACTGTACACTAGCACCAGTGCTTTGATAGCATGCCTGATTATCATAAAGGATGTACAAGTCTAATAAATACTAACTCATTATGAAATAGTTTAAAAGTAGCATTTATATTCAAAACTAAAAAAAAACCCTGAGAATAAAAACAATGCAATATTTCAAGTTGTAAACTTCATTCTCGAACACGAGGACAATAACTGTCTCTTACTATTCAAATAAAAAACCCAGCATATGATACATGGAGTTAAACTTAGCACTCTCAAATTGCAGTCCAAGCTGATTTTACCACAGAAAAATAGGCAGGTACACTGTATTAATGTTCCATGTAGTGCCACACCCCTGCTACTGCAGGGCCATCCTACTTAACACTTTGATTATTGCCTATGTTCTTGTCAGAAAAATTAAGGTTTAGGGATACAGAACCTGACACATTTTTATATTACCATAATGCACCTTCCTAAAGCAAAGGTTAAAAGCAATGCATTTGCCATTTACTACAACAACAAACACACAACAAAACTACCAGCTGTGGTTTTACCTGGTTTATCCAGGAAAAACTGCATTGTAGAGCATCCGTAAGGTAAACCCAGCTAGCACAGCTGCTTCTAAAAATGTTTGGCTATTTATTTCCTCTCTTTTAAGTGCTTTAGTTTTATGACTGAGATTACATCTAGCAATTTTTGGTGACCTCAGAAAATATTCTGCTTGCAGACCTGTCCAGCTCTCAGGCTAGCTTGCCTAGCAGACCATTTTGCTTGCCTGAAGTTGGCATATCTGCTTGACTTCTTGCAGTGACCAGACACGTCTGCATTCTAAGTGTTGATTTCTATGGGTTTTTGAAGAGTTTCTCTTTATTCTATGGGTTTTTGAAGAGTTTTCTCCTTCTTCTCCACATAAGCAGGATTTAAAGACCTTCAGACTGCTAAACTAAGAAGAGTAATAGACACGAGGCTAACAATTAAAATGGCTTCATATGTTAACTGGACTCTAGCCATAGGATTCCTTGGATTTAAAATCTGAACTGACACCCACTGAGGACCTAGTGCTCCTGTAAAGAGGAGGTATACATAGCTCTAAACTCCAAGGTTTAGAGAACATTCAAGTGTCCAAAGTGATCTACAAATCCATAATACCTCCTAAAGACACAATTTCATAGCCTAACCAGAAATCCTCTCATAAAGATCTTTCCATTAACAGATCAAAATCGAATTTGTAGTATCTGCATTTCTCATCTAACTGTACTGTATTTTTGCTCAAAAATTAAGACTTCAGCAGAAATTTCATTCTTGACTGTTGAAACTCTGTCACACAAAAGCTACACAACTACTTGAATGCATTTAAAAGTAATTTGGGAGAAATTATAAAGTCTCTCATCAGTTTTCCATAAAAAAAACTGTTATAAATTCCAAATCTATTTTGTGATAGTCATGTCTAAGTGAATATTTAAATGAAATTAACATACACTAAGTTACATTTAAAGACAAAAATCTTTCAAATAATTTCTGTCTGTATCTATAAATATAAATTAGTCTCATTTGCTTCTGAAAAAAAGAAGCCCAGTGTCTCATTAAAATTATTCCTCAGCACTGTATTGGGCACCCAAATCCTTCCCACAGTAACTTCTGAAGTTCCTAAAGCTATGTTAAAGCAGACCTACAATGAATTTTTGTCCCAAATGAGAGTACCTTGATAGCTAACCAAACAATAGGGTAGAAGTTCAAAAGAAGGGAATAATATTCAGTTCTCTAAACAATAGTAGAATTGTATGACACTGACATGATACCTAGTTCCCCTACAGAGGATCATTTTCTCCCTAAGATATTAAAGCACCAGTCCTGGTCTGGCAGCAGAAGAAATTCTAACATTTAGACAGAGCAAGATTTTACTGCTTTTTATCCATTTGAAGTAGAAAATTTCAACACATTAAAGCATCCCAATAAGTCATTTCTGAAGAGTCTTGCTGTATGGAAGAAGCACCTATCAAACCATCCTTCAAGTGCAGGATCCCTGCATATTAACAGAAGCCAAGATGTTGAGAAAACAGTTCTTACATGGCAGGTAGAACTGAATCTTGGACAGCCAGTAAGTCACTCTCATTGGAAAAAACTTAGAAATTGAAAAGCTGCTTCTGTTTCCAAGTTTCAAACAGAGAACGTAGCACCTTCAGGCCACACAGTTTTAACTGCCCAGTGGACAAATGTCAGCGAGCTTAGTGTTCTGGTCTGCTGCAAATTTCCTTCCCTCAAATGATTTACTCAGAGAATATAATATTTCTATTTCTTGTGATATATGACAAAATTTAGAATGAGTTGGAGAATTCAAGAACATATTTTTTTTCCAAGCTGATCACTGAAGCATTTGTTACCAGCCCAAAGGTGTGTGTGGAGCTTTTGATGCTAGGAAGCTGCTGACAATCAGGCACTTCCACACTACTCTGGGCTGGCCACAACTCTAAAGGGCAAAGTGCTGCTCTGAAAAGCTGCCATACTAGAATGAAAATTAAGTGATGTATAAAAGAGAGTACATGGATATGGAACAAGACTCCACAGGCTTAAATACTGCCAAGTATTCAAATTTTTGGAAGTCTAAAATAAAAGGGCAGTCACTCACATTCTGCAGCGACATTAAGCAGCTGTAAAGCATATGTCTAAAAAAATTTCACATCATATAATAGAGTTTTTTCTCCGTTTATTTTTAAAGGAAATATAAGGTAAACAAGTTCTGCCTTCTATAAACAGTACAAACACCATCACTGAGGTTTTACTTACTGGGTAAGGAAAAAGCTGTCTCATTTCTCCTTGCTACATAGGGCAGCCTGGGTCCAACTTAGTGTCTATTTACTATGACACACTGCCAACATTTTACTGAGAAAATCTTGAGAAAGAAAAGGGAAAAAAAAAAAAAGAAATAAACTACTTAACTGTATCTAACTCACCTCACCTTGAAGGGAGTTCACAGGACAAAGAAGAAATGCTCATTACAGCTTAAGGGTTTTCTCCTTGATAGCTTTCTAACGTCTACTGTAAGAAGACTCTTAGAATTTCTTGCTATTAAAAAAAGAAAGAACAAGAACTCTTTTCCATAGAACACAACAGACAAATGTTGTAGGGGAAGCAAGTAATGAACTCACAAGAGTTAACTGAAGGCTTATCTGCCCACAAGTTTCCTATAGTCAGCGGAGTGAGGGGGGGGCCCACACAAAGGCAGCATAGAATGGTAAGAATTAGGTTCCTTGTCTCAACTGCCTCCTGGGAAGTATTCTCTCTCTCTCCCCATAGTAATTAAAACTTCATTGCAGCAAAGTTTCCATCAGAATTCTGCACTCGTCACTGCCTAAATCTACGTGTTACCTTACCGTAAGGGGGGGAAAGTTGAGAAAGACACCTTGCACATCAATACCAGTTTTGACAGACTTAGCATAAAGGAGGAAGTAAGAAAAACCCAGAGAAAAAGGGGCCTAATTAAAATTAAAAACACACCAAGAAAACCTACGTGCTCTCTGGCCTCCACCATCACCCATCTTCCCTGACACCCTGTCAGGTGTCTCTGCTAACTAGTTACTGCAATGCAACAGCAGAGGAAAGGTTGCTAAAAGTCAGAACAAGTATTTTAAAAGTTAACCCAGAAATGAGTACAATACTGAAAGAAACTGACTATATATAATGCCCACAAACAGAATTCACATTGACTTGACCCACATTTGAAGAAAATAAGCCAAACATTCTTAATTATTTCTATGGATGGAAAGCATACACCAGGTTATAACTTCAGTGAACACTGATGTTTCCTAAGGATGAAGACTGCTTTCCCTCCCTACAAGAGTGACAATATAGACAAGAAAGCACAGGGATTTAGTGATACCCATCAAGGACATTCTTATACTTTACTCCTTAAGGTTTGTTCTCTCTTTAACCCCTTCAAGGCCCAAGCTTGTCACAGCAAAATGAGAAAAATTATTCACAATAAAATGAGGAAAAAAACCTCCCAGTGACTAGAGCAATAAGGGCAGATAAAACTTACTCAAATAGAAATTCAAACCCTAAAATAAACTTTTCTAAAAACTGTATGTGCATTTGGCCCTCTCAGGCTTCCTTAGTATGTCATCATCTCTCTAAATCATTTCCAGAAAGGCATATTTCCTCTTTATCTGTCCAGTGTCCACCACAAAGACTCCCAGTCCACCCGTAAAGGCCAGTACAATTAACAGAAACAAATTCCAAACTGGCACTACGGAAGCAGTGTGATATATCACATTCACCTCAGTCCTTTTTAAAAATAAGCGTGAGGAATTGAACTGAGTGGTTCCACAATGCATTAGGAGGGTGTAACACATCACCTCTGTGTTGGAAAATACCACCTACTGCTGACTACCCTAGCCAGTCTTGTTCTTGGTGTAGCACCATTAAATAAGATAATCTTTACTAATACAAATATTTTAACCCAGAGCTGAACTATATTTGGTAACTCATAGTGCAAAAAAGGCACAGTCTCAGCAAGTGGCTTATTTTCAAATCAAGTACCAGGTAGCAGAGAACCAACAGCAAAGACAAGTTTCTGCCTGTATTCTAAGCATTAGATACAACTGTCTTTCTCTCTTCTTCCTTCCAAAATTCAACAGCGTTTTCAGAAGAGTTGGGGACCAAAACAACTTCAATAGGAACTCAAGATTCATAAGGCTCTGAAAAGCAGATCCTTGGATTTGATTCCCCTTCTAACATCAATACACTTGGAATAAATCAAAATACTGTTTCTGTGGCTGTGAGGTTGTTCCACTGAGGCATGCAGAACAGAGCAGAATGGGCTATTTTAATCTGTTTTCATTTATAAAAATTCATTATTACATTTAATCCCTTTTCCTAGTCTCCAACTAAGGAGACTTTAAGGGTGCTATACGAACCATCCTAAATCCTAGACACCACAATCTGATGTTTTGTTTCTCTTTCCCCCAAGTACAAAAGGGAAAAGGGAATAGGAGGCCTTGAAATAACTACTGATGTGTGAGGCTGTCCAGCAAGTCAAAACATGCAGGAGCACCTAATAACCAACTCTCACCATCAGTAGGGGATTTTCAAGGAAACACTGTAGTTTAACTGTCCATTTTCTACCCAGGATGTTGATTTTCAAGCAGAGCAGAGCTATTTTGGAGCTATGCCCTGGCTTATATGAAGATGAAAGATGTATCCAACTAGGCTCAATTTTAAAAGTTCTCCAGCTGCATCCAAATCTGGCTTAAATACAGCGAGAATTCAAAAATTAAAAGTCGAGCCAGAAAATCAGTGCTAAAGGAAGGGCAGCAGGGTGAAGGTGGGGAGGGTTTTTCTTCTTTTTAACGATATAATGAAATGGTCACTTGCATTTCCTAAATTAAATTACTCTGGCGCTAATGTATATTAGATATGCAAAAATTCAGTTCACAAACCAACAGCGAGAAGTCTAGGTGGAGTTACATGAAGAGAAAAATAGAAAAATCCAAGTTTATATGCTGGTATGGGTTCAATAATGATTTAAGCATCACAAAAGGTCTGAGAAAGCTCAACAATATTTCAGTCATATGCAAATGATTAGAACATCAGTTTTGTGAGAGAGTTTGGGGCAAAAGAGGCAGCAGGGACAGATGCACGCACTCTGCCTATCTATGATCATCTGTACAACATTCAAAATTTCCTTCAGCCAGTATATCTTGAGAATACAGAAGATGATAACTTAATGAGAAATCATTATATTCGCATTTTCATGCAATATTTGGATGCAAATTAAATAAATACCAAAGATTAAAATAGTAAGCTCATGCAGATTTCTCAAACAAACATTCACCTTCTGAACAGGTGCTGTTCACACTGATCAAGGGGTTTGAAAGGGTCTGACAATTCACAGAAGCAGTTAACTTATTACTCTTCCTGTGTTACACCCAGATAGACCAGTATCTTTTTGACAGGAAAAATGAGCGACTACTTCAAATCATATAAGAAAGGAATCTACATATAGTCAGTTATAGGAGGAGGCAGAACTAAGTGTATCACTACAGAGTTTCATTATTAAAACTATACTCTAGGAAGGTGCAAAAGTGGTTTTCATATATTTTAAGACTGCTTTATAAACAGTTGGCATAAATGGATGCTTGCACTTACATGGAAATTGGCATATCTTTATCATTCATGTCATTTACTTAAAAACCCCAACAAAACAACAAACCATAGGTGTTTAGTAACACATACCATTCTGGATAAACAACTGGAACTGAAATTAAGCATCACCTGTCCTAAGTTATTAGTTACTACACATACATATGGCATTCTTGCACACTTCCTCCATCACTGACAGAGTTACTGGCATCTGAATATGCCCTTGATGGATCTTGAGGAAAGGAGGGATTATAAACTCCAGACAAAACTGGCAGGAGTGAGGAGTTACTTCATTATTTTTTTTTCCAGATTTTGAGCCCTAAAGTTCTCATGGTATTCAGCAGGTGTATCTACAACACACAGGCATTATTATCTTGCCTGCCTTCTTATGCAGAAGCATTTCACAGTGCTCTTTCCTACCTGTTAACTGTACCCATCCTCCCTCCTGCTCTCCAGCTTTTTTGCACTTACTTTCCTCTCACCAAAACACTGCCTTTCATCTTTACAGAATATGACGGAACATGTTTCAGGTACAATTTTCTGATAATGTGTTCAAAAAGCCTCCATAAAAATTCACCTTTACTATGGATGACAAGCATTCAAGACGAACAGTCTCACAGGATGAATTTATGCACATTACCAATCTTTTCATTATTCAGTTATGGTACCTGTAATAAATATAGCAACATTAATGCTTAAACCTATTCCTGACGGTTTTTGAAGAACAAGTTTCCTTTGTCAGTCTAAACCACATGTTTATGTTTATTCAGCTATACAAAACCATGGGTAAATTACACTACCATTATTAAAATCCCCCTCAAATCCCCTTTCCCATTATTTGCTACTTAGTGGCAAGGTTAAAAGTAGTCTCAACCCTGAACATACAGGATTTAGAATAACCTCAACTACTTAAATTTGCTGTAAACTTTAAACACAAGCAAAAGCAACTAGATTTGCCCATTCATAATAACAAGAATGAGCTCACTTTTATAGTGTGCATTTTTTCTGATTATATTCTACAATTTCAACTATTATTCACAGTAAAGTACGTTAAATTTTTTCCACCCATGAAAAGTAAAAACACAAGTATCCCTATGCTAACAACTGGCATTGAGTACTTTTTCCTACTAGTGTTTACAGCTCTTCAGAAATCAAAGTAGCAGAGATCCACTTTATTCTTTCCATGTCAATAGCAAATACATTAAAATACAAGTCTAGTTTTCACAAGACTGTTTTCTTGAAGATTCAATGAACTGCACTGCAACCACAGCAAGAGACGTTTTCATTTTATTTTCAAATACACGGGGAAGAGCCATGGGATTTCTTTAGTACATGCTTATCACCACCACCTTTTTACCTTTAGGTAAAGACCTTTTAGTCTTTAACTCAAAAAACTATTCCTGTAAGCTTTCTTCCACATTTAAGACAGACTATTACACCAACTTTTATAAGAAACTGTGATAAGAACAGATGTAGAAATTCCTCTGTATTTGACACAGTATTGCTAAAAAGCACCTGTTTTCTACCCACTTCTTTCTTTACATTTCTTTAGTCAAATAAACATGACCTCTTCCTTGTCCTATGTATGTTATAATACATACTTAATGATGATATATCTGCAAGATCATATTTTGATTTTTTAATTAACTATGGAGGTAAGGAAGCAGAAAAAAAGGTGTTACTTGAAGATTACATCCCTCCTGCTCCACCTCAGTCTTTCACTAGTGTCACTGGTAACAACCTCCACCCCACCTCCCCAAAATAAAGTCAGTACACACTGGTAAACTTCCTCATGGAAAAATTCAAGAACACTTTTTTTTTTTCCAAATGGTAAGGAGTATATTTAATAAAAAAAAAAAAAAAGCTGACTAGTGATAGGTAA
>NW_010317019.1:406-12543 GCF_000700745.2 Antrostomus carolinensis | reverse complement strand
CACTGACTTCTTTACATAAAAACATCATAAAAACCAGAGCTACAAAGCAACAGAATTCATATTTACAACCCAAGCTAAGATTTGTCAGTTAAAACTGTTTTGCAGAAAGTTACCCTTCACTTCTCTTTAGTGAACAGAGGGGTGGGGGAAGAAAAAAGAAACCAGTTGTAAAAATCAATGCATTCAAGGTTTCCAAACTGCAGGACTCACATTTATAGCTGAGGAACAAGATTGTTAAACTGAATTCACCTTACTGCCCCCAGACTAGAAAAATAAGGTAAACACAGTTTAGAACTCTGTGGTAATAACATAAAGAGACTAACAGAGGAAAATAATCATCTGAAGGATTCATATTTACTACCCTTTAAATGCAAATGATCTTCAAGTAAGTTTTTTCTCTTTTTAAAGTTTTTTCTTCCCCATGATAACTCAATCACCATCTCTCAGGTGAAACAAATCAAAGCATTTATTTTCACCTCTTTGACATGTTCAAAAAAACCCCCATGATTATATGACATCCCTTATGCTGTTAACAGTTTAACCCTGCATCAGCTAACAAATTTCTTCAGGTTTAAGCCTACACGCTGCGCAGCCTACTTGCTTTCTTTCTGTACTTTGCCAGATCTCTTCAATTTCACAAACTTCTGAACAGAGCTGTCATTATTAATTCTCAGCAAGAAACCAAAGCCACTATGAATCACTGCAGCGACTGGCAGCAAGTGTCGGCGCTACTCTCGCAGTCCTTCAGAAATGGAGAGGAGTCCTAAAGCAACTAAAAGCTTTTAGCTAACCTACCACTGACTTGATTCTTGCACAAGTCTTCGTGCAACTTCATTAAATAAAAGCAAAGAAAAAGGGTACACTAGGCTGACAAAGTATTTCAGAAGCCAGAAATATTTCAGTGTTCTGCCCCTCAGCTCCATGTCACTGTCCCTGAGTAGGGACACACAGGCTGGAACTTTAGTTTTTCACATTTCATTAAAAGCTTATCAGACAGTGACAGTTATACCTCCTGTAACTGTCCACAGCGGAGTTAGGCTCTCAGAGTTTATTCATCAGACATTAAGACTACTTACTTGGCTCTAAACAAGAGTACAGATAACACATGTTGCATTCCTCCTTAAGAAATGCACTGCACAATATAAAACATTTATTTACTATGCAAAACAGCGCGTTTCGCCACGCTGTGCGGAAATTAAATTGTTGGATAATATTGTCCCCATAAAATAATTGATAATAATTATTTTTCCTGAAGAGAAATGAAAGTGAGAACAGAAAAAAGGGCTTTGTTGTAGTCTCTAAAATGCTGCTCAACTCTGCATTGCTAAGCTGCAGATGTCTATACAACAGATTCCTACAAATAAGAGGGAGTGAGCGTTCCTCTGCATTGGCAAGTTGTGGGTTTTTTCCTAGAACTCCTATTTGCCCCGACAGTTGCAGTTTAGCAGCCATACTACTTTACCAACACTATCATCTGGGACACTGGCAGCTCTGTGGTCCAGTGGTAGATATAACAAAATATTTAAACTTCACAGAACCACAGACACGTTCACTGTTCTACTGATAATCAAAATCACAAAAATACACAGGAGGAAAGTGGACTGTGACTTCATATCGACTGTGTTCGCTGTGCGGTGGAAGTGAAATCAGACACTTATTTTTCCAAGTCTTTTGGAAACTTAGCCCATGTTCATCCCATGAACAAGTGTTCTTTAGTACTTTGAGCTGTAATTTTTAGCAGAAAAGATACAGCTGCATTTCTGATGATGGGTAATTTAAAATACATGTTAGTATAGACCACTTTGTAACATAACTTTAAAGAGCCATGGATCTGTTTAAAAGTTACAGTGAGATATACTTAGTTCTTTCTTACCTTCCACTCGCTATCTCACTGCCTGTCCTTGCTGATCATGTGAACTGGCAGTCACAATATGACTTGCTTCGTGGCATCAAGGCAAGCTAATTTTGAAATTACCATGGGCCTCCAGAGCTTACCAGAGAATTCTGAAGCTGCTTGCTGTGAGACATAGCCACATGCAGAGGCTCATGCTGGTTTTAGAGAATAAATCATCTTCAAGAAAGGCATGCCACCACATCAGCAAAACCTCAGTTTTTGTTGAATTAGTATTCTCATTAAAAAATCATTTTCTTTATTATCCTTACATGTTCCTTCCTAGACTCACTGTTCCACTACTAAAACATACTATAATTTTTTAGTAAACAAAATTTCTAGATCAATGTTAATCACTGTCTGCCCATTTCCTCAGGAAAGGTAACTCTCAAAACAGAACACATGCAGATAACAGGTGAATGCAGGTATATAGATGTGACGCTGATGCACAACTATATTCTTACCTATGCACACATTCTAAAACATTTTTCCTCTTCAAAGGTGTTATCTATTGACCTAATTTGGTTATTAACACAACAGCAATACAATTAAGGGACTGCTTTATCGGTTCAGTGGTTTTTGTTTGGTTGTTTGTTTTTGGGAGTAGGTGTATGAGATTTTTTGCGTGTGTTGCTGTTTTGTTTTTTAAAAACATAAGTGGGAACAAGTTTTGTAGATTTCTCAGTGTTATGTATTTTTCTCCTAGTTACCCACAAGATGCATCTTCAAGTTCCACAATCTTTCTCTTAAGCATTCAGTTGCAATGATTACTCATACTTTAGACCTGCCAAAGGGAACTCCTACCACATGGCAAACGCAAGACAATTGTGGTGTAATTTATCATGGTAAAAACACACAACTGATGTCCAAATTGTCTATTAGGTACCCATAACTGACACGAATTTACTTGGTCTAGACAGGAAGAAAAATTCCAGCATACTCAGGCAGATGCACAGTGTGGACCAACTAAGACAAAATCTGAAGATTTACCTAAATCAGAACAGCCTGGTTTAGAGTAAGTTTCAAGATAATAATAAAAGAAGCAACAAAATTCATTCATTTTCCCAGCTCCCTTAATATAAGACATTAGTTTCAGCACAAGAAAAATTGCTACAGCTTCCACTGATTACACTACTTGTTTGTTTGACAGACTTGCAATAACTCATGTTATCTTTTGTTGAGAAATCAAATAAAAATCCAAAATGTCTGGTTGCTCACACTTATTTTTGCACTTAAAATATTAGCAGCTCTCTTGGAAGCTGGGAAAAGAGACATCTTTAGAACAGGGTGTTAAAAATATATCTCTGTTTCCCTACCTGTTTCTCACTCAGAGCTGTGATTTTGGCTTGAAGTTCATGAAGTTGTTTCTTCAAATCAGCGTTCTGATTAGAAAGAAAAAATATCTGTGAGAAAGATATTCCATTTGTTAACAGAGAGTAGTAGCAGGAAGGTGGGTTTGTTTTTGTTTTTTTGCATAGTGTACTACAAATGCAGCACCTCTGGATGTACAGCCAATAAAATTCAACAGGCCCAACAAAGCCTTACTTGAGTCACTGAGTGCAACAATAGTCAGAGGGACCTTTCCAGCACTCAGAGATACAACCCAGTTTGGAATGAAGATTTCATTAAAACATCCATTAGTGCTTATCACATTATAAAGCACATTTGTACATTTCATCAAGCTTAACAATTAAACAAGAAATGTTTGTTAATATGTAAAACAACAGTATGCTATTGTATGTTACCTAAAGCATTCTCACCTATGCTAATTATGCAAAAACATTAGCATATATTTGACTGTGTACAGCATCAGCAAAAATATCTATTAAATCTTAATTGACATGTGTCAAACGGAGGCAAAAATATCTAACTATCCATGTACAAATGACTTAAACTGTATTTAAGAGAATTACATTTACCTTAGCACATCATTCCTATCAGCACTTTGTTCAGAGTAGCTATTTAAGTTTAAGATTTGAAAACCAGGAGCATCACTATAAAGATGCAGTCAGAAAACATTTTTTACCAGTACTAGTTCTTTCCTACTAAAAATAAAATGAAATTAAAAAAATCTGTCCTCAGTTTAAAGCCTGTGAGAAGCTCTGCTCTCTTCCACTTTTTTTGTTCTCAATTATGTTTTAAACTCTTTACACTAATTACGCGGGTTTGCTGTGCTACACAGAAATATTAAAACATAGGACTGATATTGTTATAGGAACAACTTCCCTATTTTTATATTCCTCCATACAATTTTGAAATGCATTACAATCTCAGCTTTAAGATAGTCTCCTCCAATATACAGACAATTCTAGCAAAATTGGCTATTGACCAGCCATCTTCACTTCTTCTAGATTCCACTTAATAATCTGGGATAAAAATTCATTAAGAGCATTGGAAGCAGGGACCAGATTTACTCTTCCTGGCTCCAGGAACTTTGCATGGCTGCTTGCAGCATGACCTGGCTTTCAGCAGATATGGACTGAAAGAGAACTGCTCTGCAGGCTAATCATTAGCAGACTTACCCAGCAAGTAAGAGTAGCAGACTTTACTCAAACCTCATCAGAATAAGGACGTTACAGATATTTGCCAATACCACCCTACTCCCTGCTCATCCCTCCACGTCAGGGGTTTAACTACCTGACTGTTACAAAAAGCTGTCTTCCCACTCCACTGAGCTCAAACAAAAAAAAATATATATATATGCTCAGAAAATTACAGGGCATTTAATATTGTATGGGGATGGAAGCACTTAACAGCAAGCCTCAAGTGAGCTGCCTTTATCCTCAACATTTCAGACTGGTTAGAGAACTCCACAGAACTCCTCGTTCAGCACACTGGAGTGCTTAATTGCTGTACAAGATAACCCAGTCTCCTTAGAGTCACTGGGAAAGGGATGACTTCTGCTGTCTAGTTACCAGCTTCAGTAGCTCTGAAACATCCTCAGGGCAGGTGCCCACTCTTTGGACACTCTAGTGCTGAAGCTGGATGTGTAAGACAGGCAATCTGAACACAGCCTTAAGCTACGTTCTTTATTTGGACAAAGGTTCTTGGGTGGAATATCCCATCTCTTCTTCTACAACTGTGAAACTTCTGATACTCAAAAAAGAAAAAAAGTTAATTCTAGTAATGGCAGATTTTATAAAGAGCAGCTTCAAACAGAATCAGAAACTTACTGCATGTATGATCTGCACCATAGCCTGCAAGTCCCTTGATTTAACTATTAAGAATATGAGGCAAAAGGCACCATAAAGGCAAAAGTTTTGGTTTTGTTTTAAACTATCCAACAGTCATTGTTTAAAGACTTGTTCTTAGTAGTTTTCTTCTAAACACCATATTAGCAAGGAAGAACATGATCAAGAAATATCTAAAATTCTCAAGCTTCATGCACTGTTATTTCCTGTATTTTTAAGGGTAAATAATGCAATATAAAGATAAATAGTTACCTGAGGATCTTGTTTCATCTGGGCAACCAATTTCTAGAAAGAAAAAAAAAAAAGTGACAATACAATAAAGATCTTAATTACAGATCTTGTTGAACAGTTTTAAATTCAACATTTTTTTAAGAATCTTTGTAAAAGCAAAATATTCAGTTTACAGTGTTTCAATAGCAAGGCCTGGAATCCAGTATTATGTAATTTCCAAACCCATTCTTATTAATATAGCCAAACTACCACACTAAGCCACTGCTTTTGCTCCTTCTCCTAAACAACTCTTGAACAAGTGATGTCTTTTAAGGACAACTTAAGCCAGCTGGGTAAAATAATCTAATAGCTGTGTCTCCTCTAGAACTGCTGCCTTCTTTGCTTGCAGTTACAAGAAACACAAATCACAGATAACTGCTGCAGGCACAAAAGCTATTTGTATATTCAAGAGCAGAATGTTTCGAGTATTAAGGGTCTGCCTGTGTGTTGGCTTGGCTGGCACCACATGGAAGACCCATGTTCAGAAGTATCTTTGCCACTTTTCTCCCTCAGAGAGAGATTGAGATCATTGTAGAAGAGATGCCCTCCACATCCAAGGGAAAGCAGACAGATGGTTACCATTCACTATTCTTCCTCCTTCACTTCCTTCAGGCAGCTGCAGGAGAATGCTGTCTATGGTTAAGCAAGGGAAAAGTTACCAGGCTGTCACCAAAGAAAACCAGAGCCCAGAATGAAGAGGCAGCACAAACCAAAAATGCACAATTTCTTTTTTTGTTACAGCCGTGTTTATTCATCACATTGCCATGTCCCTTCCATACATGCAAAGAACAATGTAAAGTCTTTACTTTCTTCCCCATTTGCTCATCAAAATTAAAGGAAAGGAGTGAGAAACAGAATGACAAAGCAAGGAACATCTATGTTTCATTCCACCTGCATTGATACTGCTCAGAGAATTCAGACTTTGTCAACTAATTCTCTTTAAAAGTTTATTTAATTTCACATCCCCGAAATGGTATTAATAAAAAAAAAAAAAAAAAAGCGTAACACACAGATAACTCTGAGTCAGACCTCAGGTTTACCTGCTGCATGTTCTTTCTGGTACTAGCCAAAAGCAAACAGAGGCACCAGCATGATGTGTATGCTGGACAAGTATAGAGTGTTATCTCCCATCTTTCAGAAATTTACATCTCTGGTATCTTCAAAGATTACATCTTAGGTTTAACAGCTAGGAACACACTTTTCTTTCATTAATCTGCTGTAATTATTTTCTGAAGTCAGGAAAAAACTCAAGATTCTGTGACAGTAAGTTCCAAAGTTAAACTACAGGACACTTAGGTAAAAGGACACCCTTTTCCTTTTGAATCTGCCTCCTGATAACACAAGCACGAGGGGCAAATAAGATTATGGAAAAACAGCCTTGACTCAAGTCAAGAGGAGTTGGAAGTTGGACTTCATGATCTTTATGGGTCCCTTCCAACTGAAGATATTCTATGATTCTATGACTGTTTCTATAGTCATCTTTTTGTCCACACCATATTCTCCATCAGTCATCGCTTATCAGATTGAAAGTCTCCTCGTGCATGAATCATTCCATTGCTTCGTTGACTCTTAGCACTCTTCCTTGTACTTCTCTAGTTTGTCTCTCTCATCTGGAGAAAGTTTAAAACTGCATGCAACATTCAAGTACCCTGTACTACACGAACTCCTCCCACAGTGCTAATAGCTAATTCACAGCCTGCTATCGCAGATGTAAAACCAAAACCGTTTTGCCAAAGTGCCTCACTTGGGACTTCTCTACACTGAATGTTGTTTCATCATGCTGCCACTCAGTGTCACAGGAGCTAAGGTGCTACGTTACCCTTTTGCTTACAGGCTCAGCTTGTATTTCCTTGGTTCTTTCTGCCACATCAGAGTTTGACAAGCAACAAATCTGTTAGTTTTTATACAAAGCGCTTGTACAGACTCGGTCATAAGACACCACAGTCAGTCACTGTAAACTTCATAAAGTATTGCTAAATTTATGGATCACACAGTGCTGTGGTATTCAGTCATAAGTAAACAAAATATTATTTTGCACTAATGCAAATGCATGCTAAATTTAAGGTATTTTAAAACTTACTGATCATTTTGTGACAAAATGAGAGAAGGAAAAGGATGTTTTAGGTTCATTCCACACATCAGCTCAAGGAGTCATCCATGAAGCCCAACCCTTCTCTGAGAATAGCTAAATATAACTCCTTTAACACCATTTGTGACCAAAACCATGAAGAGCAGACTGTTTCAAAATATTTTTTACAAAATCACAGAATCACCCAGAGTGGAAAAGACTTCTAAGATCGAGTCCAACCATTAACATCACACTGACAAGTCCCCGACTAACCCATGTCCCTCAGAACTATGTCTACACGACTCTTCAATCCCTCCAGGGATGGGGACTCCACCACTGTCCTGGGCAACCCCTTCCAATGCCTGAGAACCCTTTCAGCAACGAAATTCTTCCTAATATCCAATTTAAAATAACCTTGGCACAACTGAAAGCCATTTAAGTCAACACAGTCGTAGAATGAACAACTTGGATTTGAGGTATGTCTTCTCAGGACAAGCAACATAGCTTTGACATGGAAGATACTTCAATATTTAAGTTGTACTCTGCTCTAGCAAGTAACCTGGTGAGACTTCACTTGTGGAGGATTCTTTGATCTCTGACACAAAACAGAAGCAGCAGCTTTTCCTAAACAACTAAACACCTCCTTCGGGTCCTTACAGGTAGTTTAAGATACATTTTGCCAAAGCAGCAGCATCAAAGCTTCAGACAGTTCTGGAGGTGACCTAGAAGAGGCAGGGATTGAGGAGCTATTCTACAAACAAAAATACAGTCATAGTGAGCATCACTACAGCCACGCAAGCAGCCACAAGTGACACGCGGCATTAAGAAGGTGGGAGGCTTTGCTCACGGTGCAGAGCTGAACTCTGTACGCTCGTCATAGACACCCGTCCACCACTTACAAGGGGACAACAAACTATGACTGTGTGAGTGTTGGCAAGCTTTTTTTAAAGAGTCCTCAGAAAAATAAATGTTAGATAAGTAAAAGATGACAAGTGAGACAATTCTCCACAAATGCTGAGCGCTGCCAAAAGAAGGGATATATTGTATCTCCAAGTTACAAAACTCAAAGATACACAATACAGTTCAAGCATTTCATTTGAAATGAATGCTGATGGCAGGGGGGTTGGAACTGGATGATCTTCAAGGTCCCTTCCAATCCAAACCATTCTATGATTCTATGATGAGTTTTCTTTTTTGTGCCAAAACCAGTTTCATTTCTGTCGGTGGCCATTTAAAATTACAGCAGTGATCACTCACGCACAGCTCAAGAAAAGTTGACTGAAGCACCCAACATGTTGGTATTTTCCACTGTAAACAGTGAGACTTGTTCTTGGCCTTAATTATGTACAGTATCTTGAAGAAAAAAAGACTGCCTTCTGCTATAATGACTTGCCTAGTTTCACCAACTAGAACCAAGTTTAATTAAAGTTGATTTCAGTGCAGAGTTCACTTTTAATGAAGACTGGGCAAAGCTAAGGCAAACAGGATCAAAAATCTCAAAGTTGATAAAAAAAAAAATTCCTCTTGGACATTTTCCAGTCTTCATCCCTGTTTATCATCATCATTATGAACAGATGCTAAAGATTATTCAAAATTCACAGTCTTAAGGTTTTTGGTTAGCTTAGGCATAAAGGGGAATAAAGGTACACCCAAGAGGTAAATGCTGTTACGCAAACACAAGTATGACTAGCGTGCTGACCACCACACAGCAGATAATATTTGAAAAAAATAAAAATAATAAAAAAAAAAAAACAAACAAAATCAAACTTACTGGCCTTAAACATTTTCATGCCTGCAGTAAAATGCCGTAGGTAATTTCTGAATTTCCTTACCCCCATAACAAAACTTCATTGAAGTTTTGAATGCAAGGGCCCTAGAATTTGAGGAAAGCAAAAATACTTGTCTATAGTTCTAGAAATTAATCTTTAGCTTTTTCAAGTTCTTCTCCCTAGCTGGAAGTTATATTTTGTTCAAGCAGACAAAGCTTCATTTTACTAATCCACCCATTCAAGTTCTTGCACTACGGTCATCATTACAGCAACTACTGAACAAGTCATCGGGAGCACTTGTTCAGACAAGTCATCAGGTAATTTGGAAACACTCTCCAAGTTCTATGTGATAAGTTACACTAGTCAATGTAACCCATCATATATTTCTTTTTTGTGAGTTTCAGATATCCAACAGAAATACTTGGCAAACTGTCTTTAGAAAAGAAAAGGTCTCATTGATAAATTCAACATTTCAAGTTGGCAGCTACTCTGTGTTTATGGCTGTAACAATTTTGTTCCAAGAATTAATATGCATATGTCCTCTTACATTTGCTAAATTAGGTTTTATTATTATTATTTTTAATATTTCTCATTTGTATTGTAATGGCATGGCAAACTGCAACTCCACTGCTGTATAGTATTGGGCAGGCTACTGGTAAAAACACTCAAGCTGTGAAAATTTTGGAGCCCAATCACTACAACATATTGGTTAGCAAAACTATACAATTACAAGTTCAGAAGGTACTGAAGTAGAAGACACTCCAGAAGAGAAGCATCAGTTAAGATTATACAGCACTACACACATTTTGTTTGAAAGTTCCTTTACCATATTCTTCCATTGCCAACTGAATACTGAAGTTGGCTTTAGAATGTTTGAAAAACCTTCCAGACTGAACTTGCTGAACACAGAGTTTTCAGAATGTTTTTATCACTGCTACAAAATATAAAAAAAAAAAAAAAATCCCCACCCACAGCCTGATATGTAGATTCTTCACATTTGCTAAAAAACAACAGGTGGTGGGGTCAAAATGCAGAGTAGAAAATTCTAAAGTAGTTTCAAGCTTATAAAACAATTATTACTATAGTTGTAGTGCTATTACTTAAAGCTACTGTCAGTAGTAATGCTATCAGGAGTACTAATGCTGCTATTACTTAAAAGTATGAAGCAAGAAAGACTACAAATTACCTGGTGAACCTGAATTTCCACTTTCAGAGCCTCCTGGAGAGTCTGCAGCTCCATTCTCTACCTTCTCCACTTTCTCTAGAAGTGTCTTTGCTGATTCCAGTGCCTTTAGTTTCTGGTTTCCTCTTTAACACCAGTACTATAGAAAAATAAAGGTTTTGTTTTGGTTAGTGAAGGAGAGAAGTCAATTTGAAAAAAAGAAATTAGAGAAGGAATTCAGTATTGAACTATATTCAACTGCAGCTTTCTAGTGTAAACACAAATGAGGTTTCAAACACAAGAAATCGACAGGCTGTACCAAATGCCTGCCTTGGAGTCCTTTAGCCAAATTTGTTACTTCCCACATATCCCAAAGTTGACATACTTGTCCCTTATCTCAGTTTTCAGGCAGCTATTTCCTACCAATATCCTAGTGCAGTTACATATTAAATTAGAAAATTTAACTACTGAAAATGTTTTTAAAGTCTGTGTGGATGAGAAAATAGTCTGGAGACTAAAATTCTGCAACCCAAACAGCAATAAATTGTTGAGCAGAATGTACTGCATTAACAAACTTCCATGATAGCATAGAGCTGTTCTTAGATGGGATGGTCTGCACACACTCTGACCGAACAGCATTAATACACTAATAACCCACTGCATAAAGCCTGTTGCTGAGTTAGTCATTTCAGTTGAAACCTGTTCTGAAGGAACACAAGATTGATATAAAGTAGCACAAGACTTATTCAAAACCATTCATTTTTAAGTCTTTTTTACTGGAATTCTACTTGTAGAACATGAGTCTATCTTCACTTGTACTACAAACAAATCAATCCCCACAACCTCTGACACAGAAAAACATTATCAGCCATACTTCTAAAAGCCTCGAAAGTTGGAATTCAGATTTTTGGTCAGAAATATGCTAAAAGTATCAGCTTCTGAAACAGGATTAAGATTCCTGTCTCTGTCCCATATACTCAAATCACAATGGAACCTGTGTAGAAACTGAATGAAAAAACATCTATAAATACAGACACATAAAAGCCAACAGAAAACATTATATAGCAAGATTTCCAGTCACTTTTTCCCTCCAGACACGACACATTAAAGAGTTGCTGGAGTGTTAAAATAGTTCCTATTTATTTTTTTGAAAATTGCTCACAGTTATTGCACAGGTATTGTAGCCAACTCAAAGGCCTTCATAATGGGACTTCATTGTTTTTGAAAGGATATTGACAGTTTAGATCAGATGTGTAGGCTGTAAAAACAGAGTAATTCCCATAAATTAGAGAATTTTATTTTAACATTGACTCACTACAGTAAACTGAAGTGCTGGATAAGTTTATGAACCCCTGAAAATAAAGTTTTGTTGGGGTTTTTTTGTTGTTGTTTGATGGGGTGGGTTGTTTTTTTTTTTTTTTTTTTTGGGGGGGGGGGTAAAATTAATTGTTTCTCTTTCCAAACACAAATATGTTAGAAAAAGAGAAGACTATAAAGGGGTTTTAAAAAGCATTATATTTAAACTCATTCTTTTGTCTGCTGTTAGCTTAAATGTACTTATTTAAATAACAAAGGCCTGATCAGCCTTTCTAGTCAACACATGAAATGACCTCTCCCACATGTGACACAGATGAGCAAAACCAGCTGCCTTTGCAGCACTACCCTATAAAATTGTGATTTCTATCAAGGGATACATAGAAATTACATATAGTTCCCTGTTCTATTACCACAAACAGTAATGAGAAAACAGAATCCTGGACTATTACTTCCACTCACCGACAAGAAC
>NW_010317019.1:0-345 GCF_000700745.2 Antrostomus carolinensis | reverse complement strand
ACCGTGGCAGTTTGAAAAGAAACCAGGCTTCAGAAAACCATGTGAGAGACTGGCTAATGAAAACTGGAACCCACTGCAGAGGCACAAAAGTCTTTCCTATGCCTTGGAAATTTGATTTTTGGGTAAAGATCCAGGTAGATATGGCCACAGTTTCTTTCTCAGTGTGTCTTCAATGAATGAGAAGGTACTCATGATGAATAGCTAGTATCACTGGATACTAACTTTTAAGTGCAAAACAGCAAAAGAGAGAGTTATCTCAACAGAGAATGTAAATAATATCCATAATTTTAATACATGTGACTGTAAAGCCCAGTACTAATTCATGGGGAAAATGACATGGTACTT
>NW_010317018.1:297-15220 GCF_000700745.2 Antrostomus carolinensis | reverse complement strand
TCAATCCCCTCATCCAGATCATTGATAAAGGCGTTAAACAGAGCTGGTCCCAAAACTGAGCCCTGGGGAACACCACTCGTGACCAGCCGCCAAGTGGATTTAACTCCGTTCACCACAACTCTCTGGGCTGGGCCATGCTTTACCCGCTCAGCCATGCAGACAGTTTTTTAACCATAGAGGAGTCCACCTGTCCAAGCCTTGAGCCACCAGCTTCTCTAGGAGAACACTGTGGGAGACAGTGTCAAAGGCCTTGCTGAAGTCCAGGCAGACAACATCCACAGCCTTACCCTCATCCACCAGGCCGGTCACCTGATCACAGAAAGAGATCAGGTTGGTCAAGCAGGACCTGCCTTTCATGAACCCACACTGGCTGGCCTTTGTCCAGATCATTGATGAAGATATTAGTCAGAGCTGGCCATGACACCAAGGTCACCAAGGTCACCAGAGCTGGCCATGACACCATGGAACACCACTGGTGACCAGATCCCAGCTGGATGTAATAGACTTCTCTGCTCATATCAGATGCAGACTGCTCTCTAGAAAACACACACTGAACCATGCCCTGCCGTAGAGTGCAGGGCCACCCTGAAACCACCCCTGCAGAGCTGTGCAAGTGCCTCCTGAGCCTACCCACACTATCTTGCTGAACAGCCTGGCTATAAAACTGCTGCTTATCTCCCTCAAATCCTCAAGAGCCTGTCATCCCTTTGTTTTGCTCAAGAGGCATGACTGTTCAGTTGGTGACTTTAAAACAGAAGGAAGTTAAGAAGGAAGTTAGATTTAAAGTTATCATGTGTTGGTAATATTACTACCATTGCAGTAGATAACATACTAGAAATAACTAGTAGATAACTAAAGAAATAACACAGACCATTGGTTTCACATTCTGAAAAATCACTGAGAACCCCAAAGAAACGTAAAATATTGCAGTACACAAAGATGCTGAAGTTGATCCTTACTTTGTCTTCTCAGGTGTTTAGCAAATTGTTGGTTTATCCCAACATCTTATGGTGAAAACAACAAGTTAACGCTCACGCAAGCAATTCATGCTTGTAGCTTGATTTCGCAAGTATAGCACAGTTTATCCAAAACATTTGGTAACTGCAGAAATCTGTAACCTCCCCATCTCTACCCTAGAGGCAGAGGATTTTTGGCAGAGGCTCCTCCCTTCCTCCTCCTCCTCCTGTCAATACAGCTAGCCTGACAAGTGGCTTTGTACACGTGTGACATGTTCAGGTACTGTCCAGCAACAATATTGATAGTGCAATTTTAATGAAAGCCACAGGAGGCACTGGAATTAATTACGCATTGCAGTAATCCCCATAGCAAAACCATTAGAAAGACTTTTTCCACTAACAAAAAGTGAACACGCAACACTAAGCAGTTACCACTCTGTAATGCAGGCCAGAGAAGGACAGAAGTGAATTCATATTTATACTTCAAAGTTTCAAGGAATCTGCTGGTCCTTGCTAACACTGTGTATCAGCAAACCAGATTAATCATGTACAGGTGCATTAACACTTTATAAGCCCCCACAGAAAGAGAAGTTTATCCCAGAGTTAATTAGATATTTACCCAGTTGAAGCCATTTTAAAAAAACAACACAAAACCAAAAAACACATGATGGGAAGAATGATGTTGCTGCATTTGAAGTCATCACACCATTAAGCAAGTGTTTTTCAGCAATTCATGTTTCCCAAGAGTTGTCATTTTTTTTTAAAAAAAAAGGCTTTTTATAAAAGTAAGGAGCAAATATCCGAATATCCATATATGCTTATAAGTATATATACACTTATTTTCAAATTATTAAATACTTCCTAATTTAAAACTGTCATGAAACAACCATATGAGTCCTACACAGACCTCAGCTTACTACACCTGCGAGGACACTAGTGGATAGACCACACTAACCCAACAGATTTTGGAACGTGAAGTGTCTAAGTATGACCTCCTCCTCCATTAAGATGTGCAGCTCTTCATGAAACGTAACAGAATGGTTAACCATCACGTAACCAAACCGCCTTCAAAGGCCGACGCGTTTCCTTGTGAGAGCTAACAGAGGTTAGCGGGGTGCTGGGTACTTACTGCAAGTTCCGCCGCTGAACATGGGAATTGTTTCAAACATCATCTTGTGAAACAGCAGTGCCACTGGTCTGTAATCCAGGTGATTCTTTAACAGGTAGCTATAGTAGTACACGTAGCGTCTCTGACTGGGAATTGTCACTCCCTAAACAGAGGGAAAACAAATGTCAAAAACCATCAAGACCATTCATTATCACCAGTAAGAGAGCTCCTGCCCATCACCTCAGAATATAACTAAAGGTAAATAAACCACAAATGAAAAGGTAGTTGAAGTACTGGGAACAAACCACGGTGATTTATGGCAAGTACACCTCTGCAAAGGCTTTGAGCAACCTGGTCTAGTGGAAGGTGTCCCTGCTGATGGCAGGGGGGTTGGAACTGGATGAGCTTAAAGGTCCCTTCCAAACCAAACGGTTCCATGATTCTATGATAACACTGGAAACTGGCAGACAGAGGAAGGCGTCTAAGCTGGCTGTGCCTAGAAAGCAAGGGAGTGCTGCACTGCTTTCCACGCTGCACAGAAACCCAGCCATGTGGGTTTGAACTACCGTAACACATGACAATCCTCGGCGATTTTTTCATTGAGGACAACCTTGGACACCTTAAGGACGAGCAAAGACATAATTCCCAAAGACAGCCTCTGTATGCCCTCCCTTCTTCCCTAGACACGTGGCCACATCTCTCATACTCGTCCTGCAGAGCATTTAAGAGGAAGCTGTTTGCACACGTTACCCAACACCAGGCAATTAATTACCAACCAGACCCCAGCACGGGACAAGGAGGACACTGGTTTTCCAGTTACTTTAGTACATATCTCCAAACATCCATCTCAAGTGTGAGGCAAAGAATGCAGATTTTTCCATATCTTAAAAGCAAACACCTCAGATGCCCTGAAGATCATGTAAAACATGGTTTCATGCTGCTGCCTTTTTTTGGGGTGGGGAGAGTCAGAAATTAAGCAGGAGGTGCCTTGAACATACTCTAATTTCTAAGCACTAAAACAAGAATTACATTTGACAGCAGTTTAAGTCAAAAGATTCTGATTTTGTTTGCTAATATCACTGTAGTCAAGAGAAAGGCTACCTTCTATTACTAAATGCTCTTCTGAAATGTTTTCACAAAAGCCAAAAGTGGAAAGTTACATTAATACAGGCCAAATAGCCCAAACTGTTAAATGAAGGACTTATCAGTTGAAATATAACTCTGAAGTAAACACTTGCTTTGAAAACATATAAACCAAAGAATATTTTTATTTCTGATTTTAAAACAACTTAAACTTTAAGTAAGGGAATAGTTTTAAAGCTCTTCTAGCTAATACTTTCGAGCAAAAGTGACAAAGATTAAAAATAATTTAATTACCTAGAAAATGCATTACATGTTTTATAGCAACCCATACTATATACTTGCAAGACCATCAATAAGCAAACTCTCATATCAAAACTTAATGTGTGATTGCAATGAGCATTTTGGTCACAAAACCTAGAACATAGTATTTCTCTAAACTTAGCTGTAATACCTGCTTCACCTTACAACAGTCATAAGCTAAGAGTGGCCAGAGTACTTGTAATTTAGTAAGCATCTATTCTGCACACATGAAGATAGTAACTTCCTGCCATTATTTAAAAAAAAAAATAAAATTTATAATTATGCCTCCTTACCACTTCAGCTGTTTCTAAATTACACAATTCCCTACAGCACTTGTACAATGACCTTCATAAGCAGCCTTCTACACTGACCGCGGTTTTGGATCAGATTGTCATCTCAGCAGTTACCAGACCCACTTGTTAAGGAAGCTTTCAAGTTTGCTCTCCTGGGATCTAAACTTCATGACTGAGAAAATGCCAGCCTTGGAGCAAACCATCAGTAATCTGTCAATGCTGCCAACCAGAAGAAAGCCATGCAGGTAAGGAAAACGCATCCAGCTCTGCCTATAGCTTCTCCATGCCGTAAAGGATGCGCCCCACAGAGAAACCTCAGCCTACCTTATTAGGAGAATCAGGGCTGGGACCAGAATGAAGGGAACACAGTCACTTTCACTGTACTGCTATATAAAGTGATAGTCGATCTCAAAGCAAAACCAGTTCTCAGCCAAGACGGCAGTTTTATCCCTCCAGTCAGAGATTTTTACTCCCTGGAGACATTTACCCCGAGATACTAAGAACCAGCCACACGGAAGTGGAACAGAAAGTTCTCAATTTCTGTTTTCAAAGCAGAACACTTTTATAACAAGCTAATATTCACAGAGGTACAATCAATCCTACCCACTTACTTTTGCTCATGATTAAAGAACAGGTAAGCAGTTTATGGATTTTCTCCTCAGAAGCTTACATTTCCCATCTATCATCATCACCAGTTTTAAAACGGTCATTAGATAAGCTTTTCTAGTCCCTATGCCAGAGTTTCACAGAGCATTGCAAAGCTGTGTAGACATCACAAAAATTGTAAGGTGCTGCTCCTGGTTCTCCTCACAGGCAGTATTATGAAGAACAAACATTTTTGGAAGTAATATTCCCACATTCACTTTAATAACATGCCCTACTGTGACAGCAGAATCAGAGAATCATAGAATGCTCTGGGTTGGAAGGGACCTCAAAGATCAGCCAGTTCCAACCTCTCCGCCATGAACAGGGACACCCTCACAGGAAAGAATTTCTTCCTCAGATATCATCTCAATCTCTTCCAGATCTTATCTCAAACCTCTTTTAGTCTAAAGCCATCACCCCTTGTTCTGTCACTCCCTGCCCTTGGCCAAAGTCCCTCCCCAGCCTTCCTGGAGCCCCTTCAGGTACTGGAAGGCCACTATAAGGTCTCCCCGGAGCCTCTTCTTCTCCAGGCTGAACAGCCCCAACTCTCTCAGCCTGTCCTCACAGCAGAAGTGCTCCAGCCCTCAGGTCATCCTCGTGGCCTCCTCTGGACTCATTCTAACAGGTCCATGTCTTTCTTGTGTAAAGCTAAAGCTGCAGCCTCAGACTAGGCTTAGCAGACATCAGGTTTAGCAGAAGTTGTCACCTCATTATGTCAAACAAACAGGCATCACAGCTCTGACACATCAGACACTGGATATCTATCCTGCTCAAAGAGTCATTCTTACACTTCCTTGCACAAAATAATTGGGCTCCATTTCCTGCTCAGTTACACCACTATTAGGAGCCCTTCCTGAAAATACAACAGTACAATGGTCAAAGAAAACTCCTAAACTGATTATCTCCTGCTCAAGCACTTGAATTCCCAGCTTGAGGTCCCAGGTGATACCTATCTGTTGAGAAGACCACACTTCCTTCTGAGGCTAATCCTCACCATAAAACCTCCAAGGCCAAAGTGGAAATAAATAAAGACTTTCTCCAGCTGTAGGAAGGTAAGTTGTCAGTCTTCATCATCACAGCAGTATTTCAGTGTCCAGCTTAAGGAGAAAACAGGTGATAAGCTAACCATTTCAAGCAGTGGAAGCAGCAGCTTTTTTAGAAGACTTTTTTGGGAGGGTTACTTCTCCCCCAGCTCTGAAAACAGGCTGGACAATTACAGTTCTTTATCCAGTTTCAGAAAACAGTCTGTCTCTGTTGGTTCAAAGAGAAAATAAAAATCAGTCCTGTCCTGCTACAGTGGTGGTGACTGATAGACACAGTGGCCTCATCTACAGTCACCTCATATACAGCAACTCCCACTTGGTGTTGGCAAAGGTCTCCGTGAAGCTTCTTCTCCCAGCAGGAACTTGGGAAAAGCTTGCTACAGAAGTACTCAACATTGCTCTCTTGACCAGGGAGGTGGTGGAGTCACCTTCCCTGGTGGTATTTAACAGACGGGTAGACAAGATGCTGAGGTATG
The DNA here is from genome assembly GCF_000700745.2 of Antrostomus carolinensis. NCBI lineage: Eukaryota > Metazoa > Chordata > Aves > Caprimulgiformes > Caprimulgidae > Antrostomus > Antrostomus carolinensis. The sequence goes on along the minus strand of NW_010317018.1, from coordinate 9,316 downwards.
TGGGTTTAGAAGTGGTACTGGCAGTGTTGGGTTTATGGTTGGACTTGATTGTTTTAAAGGTCTTTTCCAACCACTATGATGCTATGATTCTATAATAAATGGCAATTTTAACTATACTATTCTGAGCAGCTATATACAGAGTGCACACCTCCTGCTTGCCTTAAATGAAGAAAATTTAATACCTAATTAAAGCTAGTTTTCTTTTATCACATATATGTTGGTACAGAGCAGAAAAAAAAAAAGACAGAAAAATTTTAAAAAGGCATTTTCTTGTCCCTAGCTGCAAACAGCTCTTTTGATGCCTCATCTACTTGAATTCAGGAAGTCAGTTATAGAAAGGTATGGTGAAGTGTCAGATCAGAGAGCAGCACTTGACATATAACACCGAAATATGGGCCACAAGGGAATAAAAAGCTCCCAGAACCTGCACTGGACTACCTGTTTATAAATACTACTTTGAGTACTGTATGAATCACACACTGCCCACTTGTCTACATGAAGATAACCATGCTCAAGTGGAGCAGGAAAAAAAAAAAATCAACCCTTCCAGTAAAGACACCAAAACCAAAGCAAAGTTACTGGTTTCAGACAGTATTTACAGTGAAGCAAAACAAGGCTCTCCCTATTCCTGTTTACTAAGTTCTCCGCTACCTCAAACATGCCAGAGGTACCACTGGGGTATGGATGAACATCTAACTGACCTTACCCTCAACACACTAACACGCAGAAATACTACCCTCTTCTTACTGAGGTACAACATGCTTCACAGGGTATTTGTTTATTTTTGTATTTTTAATATTATTTTATCCAGCTCTTTAGATAATCTTTACTAGCAGGAGTAAACTACAGTTTATTCATCACACAGCTCATTCCTGTTCACTATCCTACACTCTTCTATCCTACAAAGGGACAAAGCTTTGATGGGGAAACCTTGACAGTGTCTCCACTCTAGTTTTACACTACAACTATATTCTCAGCAGCACACAGAATAACAGCTCCAACTTGTAAAGAGAGTTAACTTATTTGTTCCTTCCAATGAATTAGCAGCCAAATTCTAAAATTCCTTATGTGACACTTCTGCTCTCAAGAGCCTTCAAACAGGAAGCTCTGCTTATTAGAGGTCTACATACTGTGAAATTAATACTTTATGCAAATATTACAGGAACACAGAGAGCTCTGTACTTGAGTAGGCTGAAACTGGCCTGCCAGTATGATCCCTCTGGGCTGCTCTACCAACATATACAAGCAAATGATGGAAGATGAGTAGGGAAGCTTGCTGAAGTGACCTTGCAAGGCACACCTTATTATATTTGGAGAAGATTTCAAATACAGAAATTAAATTCCCATTAATGAGGCATAACCATGCCAGAAAGGTCCAACATATGTTACTGCTAAGTCTGCCTGTACCACTGACAAGGTCTTAACAGAAAGCTCTTGTAGCCATAAGCATCATTTCTCTGAAATTACATCCTCCCATTTCTCCTTAGAAGTAAAAGAAACTAAATGGCAGCATCTCACAAAGCAGGTTCTGAGGCAGTCAATGTCTGGGCTTAACTATCCTTTCACCGAAAAAGGGCATCCAACAACAGACTCTTCCAGTAGGGATATTCAGCTAACACACACTGTAATGACTATACATCTCCAAACACCACCACAGAAGTTAAGAGAACCTGAGGAGAAGAACAACTCATCCATTCAGGCAAAACAAGCTAGAATAATCCTCTTATTTGGGCTGAAAATGCTGAACGAGAAAGTTCACTCATCAACCGCCCATTTGATGCAACACACAGCAGAATGTTATTTAAAAGGCTATTTAAAATAAACTGTCCAGATCTTCTTGAACAGGAGGTGAAAAAGCAAAACAAAACAGACTGGTTTAGTGTTGTGACTAATTGCTACTGCCGCTTAGGAAAACTTTATCATTTAGAACAACTGCACTGATCCAATAATGTTAAAGCTAAATCAAACCAGATATCACAACCAATGGAAAGTATTTTTTAAAGGGCTTGACTATTCAAATTGACCTTAAGCAGGAAAAGTATAAAGATACAGGTAGGAGAACAGAAGAACAGTAAATAGCTCACCTTCTTGTCTCTGGTCCTTACTTCCCCATAGAAATCTAGGGCTTCTTGAGCCTTTAAAAACTTGCCTCGATGCAACAAATATGCACATATCATTACACCAGTTCGTCCCTTTCCAGCTTTACAGTGGATTGCTGCAACATGATTGTCATCTTCACTTAGCCATTGGTCAAGATCTTCACAAAAAGGTTTGATAAGCTCTAGCTGTGGTGGGTTGTGGTCTTCAAAAGGGTACTGTGCAACTGCAATGAGAGGTTGTAATTTATCAGAATCTCAAAAGGCAATTACGGCAAGCTCAACTAGACAGGTCAACTTTGTGACAAACATGCAACAATAACTTTCTAAATAAAACCCTGTCTTACATATAGATATGCACATTTTACTGCAGTATTATTCAGCAACGTATGAAAAATTCTGTAATGCATATTGTATGCATTACAGATATTTCTCTAGTTACAAATAAGCAAGCAACCTGCTACTTGAAGAGACTATTTCACACTGCTACTGAACTGAGTGGCATCAACTCTGTATCTTACATCACCAATTTTCTAGAATTTAAGAGTGCACTGGCATAAAGAATAACCTTGTGAAAACCCATTACTCTAGCAATAATTAGACTACCTGCTGAGAGAAAACAGGGCCAGACTTCAGTCACTGATCATTCAATAGGAATCTTACTGAAAAATTGCGAGCACAATTTGGTCTCTTTTGGGAAAAAACTCTCAGAATTTGCTTAAAGGGGTTTTGAAACAAAAAACCCTGCAATTTCCATATTAAAAAATGGTACTCAAAAAAAAGAAATCTCATGTAAGGCACCTGCACTACTTATGGGTTTTAAAGTCAAATCACTGAACAAAGTTGTCCTTTTTCTTATATGGATATATACAGGCACATAAACACTCTTTTCCATCTAGAGATGGAAAGAATTTCAAACAAGCACGCAGGAAATGAAAGAAAACTCAAGAGAGCACAAAATAAGCAGTAAGCAGAGACAAGCACCCAGATCTCTAGCATCTCCGATAAGATGACAGACAATGCCATGCTGACTGGCAGAATTACAAAGGGCTGTACTAGTTTTGTCAGTAGAACAGCATTTTATAAAATGCACCCCAAACTCTCAGTCAACAGACTTGGGATCTTATAAATACAACTCTGGTTCACTCAAATTCTCAGCTAGAAACACGATCTCCTTTTCTGATCTAAAAATGAATACATTTCATTTTTTGGCAAGTGTCTGTATTTGTTTCGTAAGTACTACTCTCTTGTCACACACACACACGGCTCCTTTTGATGAATCCCTAAGGACTCAAAAGTGAGGGATGAAGTTATAGAACTGTTAAATTACTGCAGCATAAATCAAAAGCCTTTTGGAGGGATCTGCAAGGACCATTTATTCACTTAATCTCCCATAAGACAAAACAAGGAAGCCCAAAAAAGTGAATAATCTTTGCTAAAGAAGCAAAGGTTAACGAACATGAACCCACTCTTCCATGTGGAAGACCCAAAGACTCCCCAAGCGATTGTTTAATGTGAACTTACAGAAATGTCACTTTTTGCAGCAGACATAAATGAAAGCAGAAATTTATTTAGAAACCCGTAAGAAAAGAAGCTATCAGGAGATGCTGCAAATTTGTCTGTACAACTTTGAGTCTATCTTAACTACATTCTTTAAGGTTCCTATGAAAAGGAGAGACAAAGTAGTCCTGAAAGAACAGTCTGAAAAATCCCAAGTGGTAACAGCATGCTGAAGATGCTCTCCAAGATTTGGGACCAAAGGCAAACCTTGCAGTATTTTCTTCAAAGATGGAATGAGGAGCAGATGAAACGGGTGCCTTGTGATGGTACAGAGGGATTAAGAGTCAGAAAGTAACCTTAGGAAACATTAAGCTGCACAATCTTGAACAGGTCCTTGAAAGGGTGCTGGTCCTCCATGGATTTTGGTTCCTAACACTGGAGCACACACCACGGAGAACAGTTCTGATTATTCTCTCCAAGCTCCTAGATGTTGCAAGAAAAATTCCATAGCACATAAAGGAGCAGAAAAAAATAAAAAGGAAAGCCTGCAGGAAAGTAGAAGGCAATTTCCAGCATAGAAGTACTTCAGAAACTGCAAAAACCCCAGACAGACAGCTATTGTCCGAAGAAGATGAAGAGCTTTCAATGTTTGGTTCTGAATTTGATGCAAGAGCATCCAAGTTGAATAATGAACTACTACGGTGTTTCATGCTAAGTGTACAAATAAGAAGTTCCCTTTGAAATTAATTCACTTCAGAAGATTTTAGAGTAGAACTGTTGTTGCTCTGCTAAGGGAAGCCCTGAGTCACCAATTTGATTATCTAAAGTAATTAATTTGTGGATGAAAAGAAAAAAAAATGCAACCTGTTGCTCCCTACAACAGTGTTGTCTTATGCAGAGGAGTTGTGAAAGGTGGTGTCACAAACAACATTTTGGGCTGTGACTGACAGTGAAGGTATCTGAGCACCCCCATAATAAAAAGCATAAATTCAAACAAGCGTATGTTCTGGGCATATTAGAAGCACATTATTTTCATTTATGCCTTTTCCTCTCTTACTGAAAGTATCACGCAAGCAGATTTTTTTTTTTTCTTTTTCTGACTTGTATGTATTGAGTGAAATTTCAGGACACTGTCATTCAGCATTGGAAGAGCAAATCAGAAGTGAAGATGACTTCAACGTGAGGATTTCAGTCCTTTTATATTCAGACATTAAAGCAGCCAATTCCATTTTGATGCTCTCTTTACAACTAGAAGGATGGTTTAAAATAATAATAAAGAAGTTGATCCCTTGCTATGACGTAGCATTAACCAGGAAGGCCAAAAATTTACTCATCTCCTACAACTACGTACACACAAGTACTCCTTAATCTACCCAGCTCTTCTGAAGCATTGAATGAAGAGGAACTACAAGCTCTACTACCATGCACAGAGATGCTCCTCTGCACAAAGACTAAAGGTAAATCCGTATATATGTACTACCTGAGTTAATACTGACAAAACAGGTACATCAGTTTCCACTCACCAAGGGTCTGATCAAAAGGAGTCCCTAAAAGTTTCCCCACTGATTCTGGCAGCTCAACAAAGAGTCTAAGAACCAACTCATCACAAAGAGGCATGGGAATTATTATTTTTTTTTTAAAAGCAACTGAAGGTGCATTCCAGATCTTCAAAAAGTTATTTTATATGAATAGTGACAGTTGCTTAAGTGTTCTCCATTTTCATTCCAAGCGATGTTTCTGCATAAAAAAAGGACTTCTCTAAGCTTGATATCTAAATTTTACAGTAAGTTTGCACACTGAATTGAACAGAAACTTCTATACAACCCATTCTGCAAAATTTTTTGCAACAGTAGACTTCCAATTGCCTAATTAGATCTTGATCTTGAAGTCAGGAACATACTTTTTCAAAAGCATCAAGAATACAGCAGGTTTCTCCAATGACTGAAAGCAATCCTTGTGCCCAATCTCCTCTAATACTCTTTCAAAGAGAAGAACACATACTTTACAGTAAAAACTTACCTCTGCAGTTAAATTTGGCGGTGTCATAATGTCTTTCAGCACATCTAAAAAAGAAAAATAAACAAGAATTCAAGACAAGTCTCTGAGGCCCTCCCAACATCTGTTACAACTTGGAACATACAGACCAACATATGGGAAAATCATGTGTACCCACCACCTTTATGATTTAAAACTATCGCTAGAGGTTACATAAGGAAACACTGTTTTGTTGCAGACGTATAAAGCTGCTCACTAAAATATCAGTTATTTTACTGGAAAACAATTACTTACCCGATGGTAACTGCAGCCCATTGGTACGACTTAGTCAACGTGACTCTCAATGGAGATGTTCATGCAAGTAATGCAATAATACACTATTGGTTTTTTAACACTCTAGTATTGACAGCTCCAGCCGCTTGAGCAGTTTTACACTCCCACACGAACAGATAAAGAGTAGATGGCTATGACTTTCATCCAATTGACTCGGAACTCAAAACACATGTTGAGATGCCTCAATGACAACATGGGCACTAGGGGTGGTGGGATCACAAGGACATTTCAAAGACCCTCAGCTATTGCAATCGAAGCAAGCATTCTTCTTCCAATGACAAGACCACAAAAGGACCACTATTATCAACTGAAAGTACCACTGAGTATTATAATGGAGATCACTTGTATAAAGCAGAGATTGTGATACTGCTCTCCAACTTGGCATTTGTTCTTGAAACGAGGTGAATAATAATAATAATAATAAAGAAGTTGATTTTTAAATTAAAAAAAAAAACCCCTCAAAAAAACCCCAAAAGGCCAGTCAGAGAGTTTTCCCCCAACAGGCCCTGGAAAACGGCACATTTCTGAAGATTCTGGAGTTGCATCAATGTCTATCATCTCACCACTCTGTAAAGAGACTCACCCTAGCTAGTGCAGTAAACCACACTGTATTAGTCTTGCAGGATGACTTGCCAAGGGACAAACATCAGTAATCAGATATAAACAATCAGCCAAAATGGCATGGTGTAAGGGAACAAGCTAGATCAGATGTTGGGTGTAGAGGGAAAGAAGGCAAGAGGTGGATGCCCTTTGTAATTACATTTTCCTTGGTGTCGCTGTCTGCATGCAAAATGATATGCCCCTACATGACACAAGTGAAAACACAGTTCAGAAAGGAAAATGAGAACAATCTTGCCTCAAAACCTGCAGGCATTTGACAACGCCCCACGACATCCTTGTCTCTAAGCCAAAGAGATGCAGACTGGACGGATGGACCACTCAGTGGATAAGAAATTGGCTGCATGGTGGCACTCAAAGAGTTGCAGTCAACAGCTCAATGTCCAATTGGAGACTGGTGATGAGTGGCATCTCTCTGGGGCTGGTATTGGGACCAGCACTGTTTAACATCTTTGTCAGCAACATGGACAGTGGGACTGAGTGCGCCCTCAGCAAGTTTGCTGCCGACACCAAGCTGAGTGGTGTGGTTGACACGCTGGAGGAAAGAGATGTCATCCAGAGGGACCTTGACAGGCTGGAGAGGTGGGCCCATGCAAACCTCATGAAGTTCAACAAGGTCAAATGCAAGGTCTTGCACCTGGGTCAGGCCAATCCCAAGCCCAAACACAGGCTAGGAAGAGAATGGATGGAGAGCAGCCCTGAGGAGAAGGACTTGGGGGTGGTGGTGGACGAGAAGCTCAACGTGAGCCAGTAATGTGCGCTCACAGCCCAGAGGCCAATAACCGTGTCCTGGGCTGCATCCAGAGCAGCGTGGGCAGCAGGTCAAGGGGAAGAATTCTACCCCCATGCTCCGCTCTCCTGAGACCCCACCTGCAGTGCTGCCTCCAGTTATGGGGCCACCAACATCAGAAGGAAATGGACCTGTTAGAACGAGTCCAGAGGAGGCCATGAGGATGATCCAAGGAGCACCTCTCCTATGAGGACAGGCTGAGAGAGTTGGGGATGTTCAGCCTGGAGAAAAGAAGGCTCTGGGGAGACCTTCTGAAGGCCTTCCAGCACCTGAAGGGGCTAGAGGGAGGGAGGGACTTTTGACAAGGGCAGTTAGTAACAGAACAAGGGGTCATGGCTTTAAATTGGAAGAGAGGAGACTGAGATGACATCTGCGGAAGAAAGTCTTTGATGTGAGGGTGATGACACACCGGCCCAGGTTGCCCAGAGAAGCTGTGGCTGCTCCTCCCTGGAAGTGTTCAAGGCCAGGTTGGATGAGGCGTTCAGCAACCTGGTCTAGTGTCAGGTGGCCCTGCTGATGGCAGGGTGGTTGGAACTGGATGATCTTTAAGGTCCCTTCCAATCCAAACCAGTCTGTGATTCTATGAAAACAACACACCTCCAGGTTGAAACACAATGTCTGGAAGACACTTCAGTAGACAAAACACATCTAGATCTTCTGTTCTGATTATAATGTGTTCTCTTCATAGGGTTCAAGTACCCACGCCAGTTTCAGGACTGGTATGAACTTATCTCTCCTTAATAGTTATGATATGACTGTAGCCTTTGGAGTCATATGGAGCTTACTTGACACTTTCAGATGTGTAAACTTTTAGGCTCCTACTTGTATGATTGTTGCATGTAACTGGAACCTCACATGTGCTGCACTGAGCTTTGTCCATGAGACTCACACACCACGGACAGAGGCAAGTCTGCTGGGGTTGTACATGCACTCAGCGCTTCCCTTTCTCTGAATTCCAGAGCCTTCTCGACTCTAGCCTCTGCTAGGGAAAAGTCTGGCAGTTTTTACAGCTCTGATCACATTGCTGACACTTTGTCTGGGTCAAAAGTGATACGGCACAGGTTAAGCTGCCAGATGGGACTCAAAAAAACCCCATTATCTGCACTCAAGCCTTTGAGAAGAAAGGTTAGACGCAGTATGTACACCCAAGTCACCAGCCATGCTGGGAATAGCCTCTTACAAGCTAGCTGGCATCTGAACTTTGGAAGTTGAGCCTGCTAGGAAAAAAGAAGTAAACATAAAGCATCTTATCCAAGAGAGTTTCCTTCTTCCTTTTAAAGGAACACCCAGTTCAAAGGGGTAGTAAGGGATGAAAGTCTTCAAAACATTAAAAAAAAAATCCACATATGGGCAAAAAAGCCTTCAAATTTTGTATTTTGAGTATCAAGTAGAATACCATAAGGAATAAAAAATAGTTTTGTTGATACCAACGATAGAAACTGAGCACAGAACACAGCCATGTCACTCCTTATGTCCTCTTATGGGAGCTGCACACAGCAAATGCAGAGCTCCAGACACAGCTGAACCAAATACACCCCTGTTCCATTACACCAAACACATACATATCTGCAGCGGAGATCCCACACTTTGAAAGATGACAAAAATCACAGAACCACAGAATGGTGGGATTGGAAGGGACCTCGAAAGATCATCCAGTCCAACCCCCCTGCCAAAGCAGGATCACCTA
>NW_010317018.1:0-230 GCF_000700745.2 Antrostomus carolinensis | reverse complement strand
GTCACACAGGAAGGTGGCCAGGCAGGTTTTGAATGTCTCCAGAGAAGGAGACTCCACAACCTCCCTGGGTAGCCTGTTCCAGGGCTCCGTCACCCTCACACTGAAATAGTTTTTCCTTATGTTTACATCGAACCTCCTATGTTCCACCTTGCACCCATTTCCCACTGTCCTATCATTGGTTGTTACCGAGAAGAGTCTAGCTCCATCCTTGGGACACTCACCCTTTATAT
>NW_010317017.1:137823-145710 GCF_000700745.2 Antrostomus carolinensis | reverse complement strand
GTTTTTGTTAACTGTCCCTTTTAGAGAATCCTCTGCTGCTGCAGGGCAGGGCTGCTGCCCTCTCCAGCCCTCGGAAGCCAGGAGAGGATCTGGTGGTGGTACCAAGGAAAGACCTGAACCATGTCCAAAGTGGTGGAGCTTTAAGTGAACCTCTGGAGAAGGAGCAGCTGCCCCCTAAGCAGGCTGCCACCGATTCCAGGGAGCGTCTGGGGGGGATGTACAGCAGTGAGGCAGGAGAACCGAGACCCCAGATGGGACAGGCAAGCGATGGATGGTGTGTGATGAACTTGGCAGGAGCCTCTGATGATGTCTGTAGGGATGGAAGCGAGGAGCAGCCGGGTCTACCAGCTAAAAGTAGAGACTTGGACCATGAAGAGTGGGAAGTTATTTCTGAGCACCTGGCCTGGGAGGAGGCTGGCAAGGAAGGCAGCGTGGAAGACTCCAACAGCAAGGAATGGGAACAAGGAGACTGCCCTGATGGGGACTTGAAAGCAAAGAGAGTTGCAGCTGTGCCCCCCATGTTCCAAAATATCCAGGTGACTTTCCGCATCCACTACGTCACGCACTCTGACGCTCAGCTCATTGGTGTTACTGGTGACCACGAGTGTCTTGGCCAGTGGCAAAGCTATGTTCCCCTCAAGAAGGACAAGGATGGCTTCTGGTCTGAAACTGTTACTCTGCCAGTAGACACCAAAGTAGAGTGGAAATTTATCTTGGTGGAGAATGGACAGGTGAGACGTTGGGAAGAATGCGGTAATCGGACCCTGGTGACTGAACATGAAGATCAAATTGTTCATCAGTGGTGGGGACATCATTAATGGGATGTTGGAAGCTGCTTACCGAATGGCAAACCTGCTTAGATTCATCACACGGCCCCTAAATTTCACCCCTTGTTCAGTAGGAGACCTTCTCAAGTGTGGAGCTCTGTAAATCCCATCTCAAACCTGGTCAAACTGCAGAAGCAGCAGATCTCTGCCATCCCCTTGAGGAAATCATTTGGCAACCTGAAAAATCAGCTTCTACTGTGTTCTGAAGATAAGCAAGGTAGGCTATGAAGGCATGAGCAGCATTCCAAGCAGCTGCCTGTCCAGGAAAATCTGGACCCTGGACTTGATTCTGTGTTGCTTTGAGGGGGGCTATGGGATGTGTCTTTGTACTGACTGCTTAGGGCTTTTGAAGCGTACTAGGAAGTGTGGTTACATACACTGTAGTAGGAACTCAAGTGTTTTAATTTATGTCATGTATTAAGTAAGCAATAAACACTTTCAGACTGACAGTCCTTTACAACTTGACCACTGAACTGACTCTTTAATGACTTGGACAGAAGTGAGTTACTTGACCTGAAATCTTAGTGCTAAAGAACTCCCGAAAAAGTGGCCGGCCCTCTTTGGAGTAACAAAGGTTTAACCCCAAAGTACTTCGTTCTCCCTGCTCTCCACGAAACACCTCAGCTTGAATGAAGCCTTGGCAGGTAGGTCCCTTTAGTCGGATCATCCTGCTGAGGGGAGAGCAAAGGTCAGAAAGCTCTGTCTGGGCTTAATGAATTACTGTCAGGGTGGGAGCAAGCTTCAAAAAAACCTGGACTGCTGTGGTGGCTAGGGAATAGGATTCTCTCTGAAACAGTGATGTGGTATATTCTGCCTACCTAGGAATGATACCACAGGATTGTTAGCAACTACTTAGCTTAAACTTGCATTTTTTAAAATCAAAACTAGGCTTTTCAATATAGATTTATTTGAAGTTGTGGCCTTCTAGTAAGCCAGATAAAGTAGTATACTTCCAGCTTCAAGCAGCTGGTATTTTTTATATGACAGAAGCAGAAAGCTGCTCTGCTTGCCAGCTTTATGTATTTTTGGTTATAAATATGTGATGCCACTTCAGCCAGCTCTTCTTTCCATAACGAGGAACCTAGCTCTAGCTTGCACATATTACTTCCCTAGATGAAACTGGTCTGAAAAGCATAGTTTTGCAGGAGCTTTTAAATTAGCACTTTGGTGTGGAACATTTTACTTCAAAAGCACATTAATGGTCTAACTGCCTCTGCTAATTCTTTCCTGCTTTGCAAGGTAGAGCAGTCTGAGTATGTGAAGTAGAATGGATTTTGGTGATAGACTGGAAGATGAGCTTCAGAGGTTTAACTCCTGCATCTAATGGTTAATGGGCATCCAAGTTGGTGGGACAATACTAGAGCTGCTGTGAAGAACAAGTGTCTGGAATGCTGTTAGTGGGACTTCAGTACCAGCTGTTTCATGAAACAAACCCATTGACAGTGGGCTGGGCTGCCAGCTCATGCAGGCATAGCCACAAAATAGCTGAAGAAAATCTTGGGGGGACATTGAGGGGAGAGCCAAGAGGGAGAGACACCGAGGGAAAGGAACAACTGCCTTGGCAAGTTGGAGTTTTTGAGTTCTCATGTATAATAAGCCCCTCCCAGTTGTTGCTACATGACAGAGCAACTTGTTCTATGGGTCAGTTACTTCTGCAGATACTAGCGTTGCTTTCTGGTTGTGTGGAGCAACCTAAAGATTCAGGTGAGTAAGTTTCATTTCCTTCAGAAGGCCTTTTATAGAAGAGAACAAGGTAGGAAATGTGGGTGTGAGCTAAACTGAAGACTGCCTACAAGCTTTTAGTTAACTGCTTGTCCAGGTGCTCCTGTTAACTACTGCTGTGTGAGAAGTACTGCAGGTCTCCAAGGAAGGTGGTAGAATTTCAGGCAACTGATTTTAAAGGGAGAGGATGGAGCTGACAATTGAGCAGGTGGTTGACGCTGCTTCAGCGATCTTAAACGCATGTGCACACACTAGTCCTGGACTCATACTGGACTTCAGTTACTTACTACATGAACTTAAAAAGGAAAACATAGTTAGCATGCCCTGGGTTGGAAACTAAATATTAACAAGAGGGTAATTGCATTTTAGGGGCTTCACTGCAACAAATATTACTATTAACTACTACAACAAATATTACTGCTACCAAATATTACAATTACTGCTTCACTGTAGCAAATATTTCCACTGTTTCATTACGACCATAATTACTGTGCATAAACAGAAAGCTTTTGAGTTCTGTGCGTCTGCACCACCACTGAGTACAGAACACATTGGTGTGGGTTTCAGGTTATAACTTACAGCTTTAAGGCTTGCTACCTTAATTGCCTTTTTTTTTTTTTTTTGTACTTAGCTTTTCTAACAATAACTTTTAAGTGAATAATATACCTAATACACAAAGGTATAGTTGAAATAGAAGTTGATCGTCAGAAACTGCTGAAGTCCAAGTAAAACATGTTATTTCAAGCTGTTTACAATTCTCTTTCCCATTAATGCAAGCTCTTCAAATAGTGAGATACTGTCAACTTAAAAAGCACTTGTCCAAGAGGCACTGACACTCGAGTGTGTTTATACTTACACTGGAGGCTTGTCCGAGAAGATTAACTGTGGTATTAGATTAAGATACTCCCTAGAAAGCCACTTAACTGACACTAGAATAGATTGTCTAATGCAATGATGACCATGTTTCAAACAGACTAACCCTGAGGAGTCTCTCACATTTTTTTTTAATGAAACACCCAGCACTTTGATCCCACAGACAATGCATATAGTCCTCATGATTGCATCATCTTGCTGAATGATCAAACAAAGTTTCCACCAAGACCTGCACCGCTTTTACTATAACCTCTAAATTGTTGTGCCATTCACCTCACTGCTTGCCCAGCAGGGCTTATGTTCTGAAAATTAAATGTTATTTGGATGGTGAAAGAAAGAACTCTGGATTTCAGTATTATAGGAGGAGCTGACTAGTATTTTCAGGAGGTTTAGAGAGGGGATATCTTATTACTGAATAATCTATTCACTCAAGCTTGAAGGTAGATTAAAATGAAGGTTTCTTGCTGCATAAAAATAGTTATGCTAAAATGGGCTGCTATCTGTCTAACACAAGGTCCTGGCTGGGTCTAGTGAAGCTACAAGTGAGAAACAGGTTCTTGTTGACATTCCTATGTCGATGTAGCAGCCAGCAGCTCAGGATATCAAAAAGCAAATAATAAACTGTCTCACTCAGGGCTTGGCAAAGCCAGAAAGACCACAACCAAAGATCTACCTTTGAAGTTCACCTGCTCAGACTGCTGACAACAAACTTCTGAGGAATTAGACAATTTGATTACTTTAAGGTGAAATGCAAACTGCTCTGATTTGTGAAGTAGTTTGGCGTACAAATGCTAAATGCTGCATCTGGATGATAAACTGAGCAGAAAGCCTGAGGTTGGAACGGGTACTGGGCAGGCATAAACCAGTTTAAACTCACATACAGTAAACTTGAATTACAACTCGTTTGCTTCCTAGTCACTTTGCAGGTGCCTTTGCAAAAACCATGCCCATCCCACATTCTTTCTGGGAGTTAAACTTACTGTTTGGAGTCTCTCCAAATGATCCATTCAAAAATATTAGACTGGCATTAGGTTTTCTCTCTAGGGGGGGGTTGGTTGCCATCTGTGGTGTCCTGCTGTGGTCAAGATTTGCCTAACGGTCCTCCTGTCATCCACCTGCATGACATGGAATAACAAAGTGCTATTTGTACTGCAAAGTCCTGGATGTATCTTGCTGCTCTTGGGCCTGGGAGTCTATGACCCTTCCACCTCCCCAGCCGATTCTTTCCCTTCTGCTGGTGGCAGGCAGGAAGCCCAGACCTGTTCCCGAATCCGCTGGATTCCAGCACAGGGATGTTAAGCTGCCTTTTTGCTTGGCAGATCTCCCTTCTCTCTGGCTATCTGTACCTCTCCACCTGCTCCCCTCCATTCTCACAGGGTTGCTGTCTTTCAAAACTCTTTTTAGCTTGTTGAACACAACTGAGTGCACTTTTCATCGACCTTTTCCAACCTGCTGGTCTACGGGGTGAATACATGCTCTCCTTCTCTACTCCTCACCCTTTTCTTACAAAAGCTTTGGTAGATCAGTCAAATATGTATAACAATTCCAAACTGGGATACACAAGCAACCTAAAGTAATCCTTTCATTTGCAATGCAACCAATTCCTAAGATGCCTTGATTAAGATTTTGACTAAGCTTGCAACACTGTTGCAAAAAATTACAGAATCAGTGGGAAAAAAAATATTAGGAAATACAAAAAGTTACCTGAATTAAATCAAAATACTGTTGACAATAAGTGAGGACAGTTTAGGAATTACTCACTAATCTCTTCCTCCTGCACAAGACCTCAAACTAAAAAAAAAACCTCAGAGATGTGATCTGTTCTGAATATAGTTCTGTAAAAGCCAACAAAACCAAGCTTGTATCTGCGTGGCTTGTGCTCATGAAGCTACTTCAGCTGAGCTTTAGCTACATATCATTTGGTTTGGACAAAATAATCAGGTGAGCCCCTTGAATTCAAGCATGGCATTCCCTGCTGCCACAAATCCAAGGCAGTAATTGCTTTTCAGAAAGCAGATAAGGAAGAAAAGCAGTAACACGAGTGAAGCTGCCCCACTGGCACGTCCCACTGCCCCCCAGGGATGGTCCACTTTTCTGGGCTTGGGTACTGATTCGTTGCAGAGGGACACCTTGCCCCTTGATTTTGTTAGTACCATTTATAGCAAGGACTTTTCCTGCTATCATTGACCAGCTTCTCGCACAGCCTTGCTAGACTCTGAAGGGTCAGCACTATAAATCTGCTCTTCACCCAATAGTCCCCCAGACAAAAATCAAACAGCAAATTCTGGAAAAAGTTTGGGATGAGCACAAAGTTCTTCCTCACCTGTCTTTTTTTCAACAAAAATCTTGTTTCATGAGATACTGTCAAACACTAATGAGGCTTTAAACATCAATCTGATAGTCTAACTAGACTGTTACAAGAAAAAAAATACAGTATATATTCAAAATGCTTTTTTTTTTGCCTAAACTTCACCTATTTTAGTATTTATAGAGGGACATGGACTGAAGAAGGAGAAAAAGTCCCAAACTAGGAACATAGCCTCAGCTGTAAGTCAAAATACAAGTACTATGCTTACAAAGCTAATCCCAAGGCAGACTGTGGATTCTCCATTTGTAGTCTGAATCAAGCCAAATATCCCAACAGCAGTGAAAATTACATAAGAAGTACCATCTGATGAGTCCATTCTGCTTAAAGGAGTCATGGTATAGGATGAAATCTGTGCAGTCTTACAGCTGTAGGTATGTGGTTCAACACTTTATCTCAACATTAACAGAGCCACAGGCAGGTGTCCTGCTTTTTCTTGGAAATATTTGGCAGTTCTGGGACATCCAGGTGAATCAGAATTTATTGAACTAATGAAGTATGGAGGGAGGGGAAGCCAATTTATTTCAGAATAATAATAATAGTAAAACAAAAAGCCCAACAAACCATTTCAAAACTAACTCTCTAGAAAAGAGGACCTGAAATGGTGCACAAGATCCAGAAGACCAGGGAAGAAATACTGGAACTCTAAAGAGTCAGCAGGACCCTGTGGCCGGTGTTCCTCACAGCACACAGCTATTGAAAATGTATGCCAATGAAAGAGTCTGTATTTAGAAATATTCCTACTCCTCTCTACTTCCCACTCATTTAAAAACTGTAAAGAGTGTCCTGGTTCAAGGCAAGAATTATAAAACTGTAAAAGCTTTTATTATTCATCTTTAAAAATGTAACAAACACGATGTACATACGTGAAAGTAATCGCTAATGTATACAGCATCTTCACTTTGATAGCTTCTTCTCCTTTCCCTTTGCTTTCTTTCTCTTCATCTCTTCAGTTCTGATCATTGATGACATGGCTGAAAATAGCAGCAAGAACAGATTATCTGAACACCACTCGTGTTAAAATGACTGAGGCCTCAGGTGCAGACACCTGAAGCTTTGCATCATCCTCCCGCATGTTACACTGTACTTATGAAGCCCTTAAAAATGCAACTTCAGTTTGCAATTCCTTATATGCAGGGGTTTAACAGAAAAGATAAACCTAGTTATAAACAAGCACCACCTCATCTGCTTTGTGAAGCCAAAGCATCAAATGCTGGAGCAGTAGCAAAATCCTATTGATGGCAGAATCTCTCTTATGGGACGGGATGAAATCAATACCTTTGGTCCAATGCTCATGGAAACGGGTTTACTTAGTGTGTACATCAACAGCTTTCCCTCCCCTCTTTTATATAATAACTCCTGATACATTACAGATATGAATATATATTTTTATGTGGATATAGAAAATGGGCAAACTAAAGATGTTCCTGGATGGCAAAGAATAAAAATGTGAATGCTTGCCTTATACTTTATAGAAATAAGTTGATTAATTTTACCTAAATCAGGTCACCTGTATGTCCCTGACACATGTGCACTGTATGATGTGCAGAAATAATAATTGCCCAAATCTATGTGTTGAGGCTTAAAGGGGCAAAGGGGAAGCGACTGGAATGTGCAATAATAAAAAGCACAGAGAAAATAAATTTAATCTCACTTGGCATCCTGCCATCACAGGAATTCAGGAGCATTTTACCAGTGACTTCAAAGGGAGCAAGAAGAAAACCTGAAAGTTCTCCATCGTCACTGTGGACATCTCAGGTTTTAAAAAAAGCTGAGGAAAGGATATGCTTCTGAGGCCACTGCTGGGAAACTGTGTTTTTGGAGTCTATTGCTATCTGAGTATCTTTCAGTTTGCATGAAAGAATCATCAGCTTGTTAAAAATTTCATCATTTAATTGGATATGACAGCACATGAAGGCACCCCTGACCAGCTGCCATGTCTGAAATGTTAATGATCTTGAAGCTTGTTAGAGTTAAGAGGCTGAACAACACTGCATTGTGCAGTTACTCTAGTAACTCTCCTAGGAGCACCATAATGTGGAAGTGGGTACTTCTAGTAAAACAGACACATCCAGACTAACCTCATGCAAAAACACAGGT
>NW_010317017.1:134569-137786 GCF_000700745.2 Antrostomus carolinensis | reverse complement strand
TTTTAAATAAAATAGGAATATTTTTGGTAAATGCTGGCACCTTGGTTTTTTATCTGTATTGATCCCATCAGATTTTGCAGGCTTCCCATCTTGTTCTGTAGCCTCCTAGGTGTATTCTCATTAGTTTCCATGGGCTGAGAAGCTAGTGAGAAAATTATTCATCAGTAAGTTATCACAGATAAAAATAATAAAGGTCATTATAAATTATTTAAATATTCCATCTAAAGTGAAGTTCTTAGAAAATAAAATATCAAACAATAAAATTTCCAGTAGCAAAGAAAACGAGTATGATGACAAGGTTATTAACATAAATTTATACTTAGCAGTACTTCTGTTCAAGTGAAAATACAACCACATTTCTGTTTTGCCTATAAACTACCCCATTTGGGGAATGAAGAAAAAGTGCTTTCTGTTACTAAAATAGTATTTATGCCCATAACTTTTAAGTCCCTCTTTGCCAGTGGAACTGCAAGGCTTGTACAGAAGAAAGCAAGAATGTCAGTTGCATTTTACAGGTGGAAAACTAAGGTACAGAAAGATGTAACTTACTAAAGCCAGGAATAAAACCAGAAATTCCAAGTCTTTGAAGATCCAGACCAGTGCAGAATTCAACAGACATAGTGCTTGTCTGACTGAACACTAACACCCACAAACTGACACAGTCACACAAGCACTTTACAAACAACTACAGTCTCCTGGAGCCTCTTCTGACCAGAACTTGGACTGTTTCATTTTTGTAAATGTCATCAATCCTCAAATAAAAAGAGGCAACAGGCACAATCCAGAACTGAGGCTCATTGAGGGGACGGTTGTGTTGCTCTACACGGTCAGAAATTTGCACGTACTCACTCCCATCAAAGCCAGTTCAGTGCTTTGATGGGGAAATGACAAGCCCATTTGTGCTCTGCTTACAAACAGGCATTTCTCAGTTGTTAAACCTGCGTTAAAAATACAGATTAGCTAACAAATATGCACTTCATCTTTGTGCAGCCAGACAGCTGGGGGAAGTAAAGGTCAGCCAGCAACTGGTTAATTAATGTTCTAGCCAGGATGACTGCTCAGCCCAGCTGTTTTAGATCCCACCCTGCAAAAAGGAAAGATCCTGATGTTTCTAAAATGCAAAAGAGAAAGGGACTGAGACGTGTCTATTAATAAAATAACAATACAATACAGACATGCTATAGTTAGGTGGAAACCACAAAAAAACCCCCCAAAGCCCACCTGCAAAGCACAAACATTAGTCCTTTTGAGCTCCTTGGAGCTACGGTTAGATTTCTGCCTGTACCAGAACTAGCTTAGAGCTAGGTGTGCAGCATCTCTATTACACTCCTACCTGTAGTGCCTTCTAGAAGAAACATTCTTTTCAGTGCTTGAAAAATAGAGAAATGTAGCATTTTAAAATGGTATTTGGGAAGTATTAGTTGAAAATCTAGTTGCTTACCTGGCTTTCCTATTGCAACTACTCATTTTGGGCTCTTTCTGCATAATAAAGCAGTCTTGACAGCCTGGCTTGCTGGTAAGTAATAGACTACCTTGAAAATGTTCATCATCCTCACACATATTTTGTGATGCAGGAAAGTTTATTTTTATCACTTAAGAGCTACACAGACACTGCTTTACATCAATATTTTCAGTAAAACCCAGAACTTTTCTGAATGTGTTACAGGAACCACAACTATTACAAATATTAGTACTAGGCAACTGTGTTGGCTGTTACTGCAAATATTGAGGTTAAGTGTCCCTACAGTCTGTTTACCTGAATAAAACAATTTACCAGTTCTTAAATTTACTGGTGTATGGAATTTATCTTCTCTTTGTATAATACATGAATTAGCTGCTACATTTTACTCACAGAAAAAACCTTCTACTTGAACAGAACTGTGATGGGGTGAAGGCAGTCTGATGTAAGCAACACTAGGTCACTTTTAGGCAACCAGACCAGAATCACTAAAGCAATGCTTTAAAATGAACCATCAGTAAATTAGGTTTCAATAAATTCGTGTAGTATAATTGCACTTGCTGGAACCACAAATGGAAGATCAATCCTGTGTCAGCCCTGTATTTTTGAGAACTGCTAGTGTTTCCATTCAGCAACATGAATGGATTCTGTAAGTGATGTATTACAGAATCACAGAATCATAGTGGTTGGAAAAAGACTTTTAAGATCACAGAGTCCAACCATAAACCCAGCACTACCAATTCCACCTCTAAACCATGTCCCTGAGCACCTCGTCTACCCGTCTGTTAAATCCCACCAGAGAAGGTGACTCCCCCACCTCCCTGGGCAACCTGGTCCAATGCTTGACTACCCTTCTGGTGAAGTTTTTCCTCAGATCCAACCTAAACCTCCCTTGGCACAACTTGTACAAAGGTACATAGAAAAATAAATGCATTATGAAGTACAAGCACCACAATCATAAACTATATTGTATTGTATATTGTATCACTGAATGATGGTGGGACTCCACTGGTTTCTACAGAATTACTGAATGGCTGAATTTAACCTACAGTTTGTAACTCACTGTACTGGCTGGGAAGAGACCCAACCAAGCTCTTTGGATCAGTAAATGGGGCCAGACTTACTTGTCTGGGGGACTGTGGCTGCACCTTCTGGAGAGACAATCTTCCTTGTGGATGGTCTGTGCTCTGGTGAGGCGCTGGGGCCAGCTGCAAGGTGATCGGGTGGAGAAGTTAACAGCAAGTGTACTGGAGACCTTTCTCTGTATCTCTCCTGAGACACCTTCTTGGGGGAGGATGTGTAACGAGGAGTTGCTGAGAAGACTGATGTACCTCCTAGGAGATACCCAAACAAGGAGCAGTTAGGACATACCTGAAGAGAAACCCCCATACAAGCTTTGACGTTATCTCTGTAACAGTTGGAAGGTTGTACTCTTTCATCCTTCCTATTCTTTAGTAGCCAGGGTAGCAGGAGACTACAGCCACTCTGCAAAATGTGCTTGTTTCTGTTACAAGTGCTTGTCGTGTGAAGAATGGCCACTAAACCTGCCTAGGAGAAAGGAGGGCCTGCTTTTTTCTGCTGGCTACTCACTTTATGCTTACTTCTAAAAGAGGCTGATGGGAGTATCAGAGCTGCTAACAACCCCGTACTTTACTGCTCAGTTGGGTCTCATTACTTAGGTATAAGAAGCAGAATAAACAATGCTGCTTACACAGGTCTGCCATTTCCCTTCTTTCCAATAACTGATTGATATGCTTT
>NW_010317017.1:107763-134548 GCF_000700745.2 Antrostomus carolinensis | reverse complement strand
GAGAAGATACGCACAGAACTACGCAACAAACAGATTACAGAACTTATTTTACTATGTATGGCACATTGTGTGTGTGTTAAAAAAAAGAAAAAGTTGCAAGCAACTACTGAGGGGAAGATTTACTACAATTTTTCTCTTTTTCTTCCCACAGTCTGTTTCGTGATTCCTAATATCCCTCCTGGGATGTCTTGAAAATAACTTGAGGGGGTTCTAACAAACTCTCCTTGTTCAAATACTTATCAAGTCTTCTGTGTAAATAGTGCTACTCGCAGTTATTGTGGAACCTAGGAAAAAATCTTTGGATATTGCAGTAGGTTTGCTAGAAGGCTGATAGTAACTACCCAGGAGATATTCTTTAATGCTCAGAAATATAAAAAGAGGACCCACAGTAGTTACTCCTCAAGGCAAACAGAGGAGCTCCAGTCTATCTTTGAAGCACAGTGACTTAAATACTAATAGAGAACAAGTAAATATACCAGCATCTGCAGGCAATTTTCACAGAAGATTAACAGAATGGATAATCTATGGGCAAGAAAACAGAAAGCAGCTAAAACTAGTATCTTCAAACCCTGATGCTCAAAGCCATAGCCTTGTATTTGTTTTGGTTACTAAATTCCTACTTCAAAAAGTCCTGACCACTTGGTACTTGGCAGGAAATCAACGGGATTTGCAATGACCTGAATCCGCTCAAAAGTATATTTAGATAAAAGCATATTTAGATACCTGAATACAGAATTCAAGAGCCTAAATTTAAGCACCAAAAATCTGACAATATTATCCACGCTAATTACACAAGCCTATTGCTATTCAATAATAACTACCATGGAAAATTTCCATTTCTGGTGCGCTGGTATCAGCCTCCGTGGAGCTGGTTTGCATCGAGATAAGAGAATTTGCAGTACGTACAATAGAGACTTTGTAATAGCACCTGCTAGGAGGTTTATGAGCAAATGATCTAAGCAAATGTTCTATATTTGAACTAGAGTTTTTGTAATATTCTGTAATGTTCCAGTTCAACATCGACACGGCACATTCATCCTCAAATGCAGCCAGTGAAAACTTACCAAGGGATGTAAAGGGCAGGGTAACGTCTTGGGACTGAAGATCTGCAGTATGTAAAGATGAAGGATCCCTGCAAGCAAAATGATGGTGACATTTGCATTCTGGAAGTATTATACTAAGTTTTGGTAATGCTAGCTAGCCTCCACAGTGAGAATGTGAAGCTCTGACATGTAATCTCCAGAATCTTATCCATGTAAATTAAAAGCAAACAATGTAAATAAATTCCAGAGCTCGCTCTTAGACGGATGAAAGGAACATCACAGCTTTGGTTGGTAATTCCCAAGAAGCTTTTAGCATTATGAATAAAACAATACAAACGAGCTTAGAACTGATGCTCTATTTAAAAAAAAACAACTTAAAAACTGAATCTCAAATGTGTACTTTAAGAAGCAGGTTACTCAGCTAAGTGAAAGCACTTCTCACCGTCCAAAAGGATGCTTTTCCACAACGCTGTCAGTAGCAGAGCCTCTAGCTGCAGTCTCCCTGCATGGAAAAACATATCGCTGTCAAAATCACAGCAAAGCTGTGCCAGTAGCATCCTTACAGTGCACATTTTTACAAGGTAAGCTTGTTTTTTTTTTTAAGCAGAGTACAATGGCAGCCACATTCTAATAGTGAAGAAAAGGCATCGTGAAATTGTTACACAAGTTCACCAAAAAAAGTCTATTAGAGTTGGAGTGAATTTAGACTACTGAAGTAAAGGGAATCTTTGGGAAATAAAGGCCTAGATTTGTTGTGAATACCAGGTAGTCCTAGAGATGAGAAAAAGACAATAAACTTCTGCTTTAGACAACTAAAGCCACTGCAATCTTCCTTCTGGTTCCTGACACAACAGTACTTCTATTTAGCTTCTTCAGATCAGCTTCTGGTTATTTGGTGCTTTTTAGTCCATATTTCACCCAACAGTATCAGGTGATTACCATAACATAAATTCTTGCCTTTTCCAGGTTTGAACCTCTGTCTTTTTTCAGGCACTGTAAATTCTTAAGAGTACCGTGGTATTAGGTGAGAGAATGGAAATGGATCATCGACTAATTTCCAAAAACCAGTTAAGACTCATTTTAAATATGAGCATTCCAGAGAAGTAAAATCTTGCTGAATTTAATGTTGACCTTGTGTAGAAATTTCCACCAGCAGCTCTGCTATTGCACCTGTACCCACACAAACCCCCCTGCTAAGCAAGCTGGAAGCATACAAAGTGCTTTCATTAGCGTACAAAACCTTCTTGCTCTGTATCAGCCCTTTTTTGATAACTTCAGCTTTGAAACAAAGAAAAACTAAATCAAGTAAGATTTTATAGCAAATTGCACTTGCCATTTGGCATCTTATAGTCTGATCATGTAACTTTGGATACAGCACAACTTTTAATTAAGGCAGTGGTAACAAAATTAAAAAAAAAAATATAATGGAGCTTCATCTCAGTTTTCACAGGAGACAACCAGCAAAATCTTTGCCCTGCTGAAGCTCCCTACAAGCATCTTGTTCCAGCCTTCCATGTGCCACTTGTGGTATCTTTTGGTAAAGGTTCTCTATTTAATTAATAAAGTATCTACTTAAAAGGAAATTCATTAACTTCTACCAACTTCAGCAATATCCTGTGGATGTCATGACCACATTTTTCTTTACAGAAAATGCCAAGGAGATGAATGCCTTCTGGTAATCCTTCTCACTTGTTTAACACCAATTCTGTGGTACACAGAAACACAAGCTACGGAAATAAAGGACACAAGCCTAGTCAATGAATCTTCTGCATCACCACTTCATTGAGCTATCTCAGACTTCTGATCTACAAGGAGCTTCTAGTCTTTACTAGAAGATAAACAATTATTTTCTTTACTATTTTGACATCCATTTTGTACAACTCTCGTTTTATTTCTCAAAATATTGTCTGTATCATCCTACTGTATTCACTCGATATATATCTGTATCTGTTGTTCATGACCTTTTCAGAAAGGTGATTTCTCACCTCTTGCAAGGATCTGACTGCAGACTGAAGACAGCAGTGCATCCTCTCCTTGCACCTTCTCTGTGTAGAAGGGATGTAGAAAGACAACATCAGAACATAGTCACGTACTTTGACAGACAGCTTTGTATATTGAGGGATGATGAGGTGGAGGATTCTCTCATCCTCATTTCAGCTCTGCAAAAGAACCTTCTTGCAAGAAAAAAAAAATTCTCATAAAATACACATGGTCTGAACCATAAAAGCTTGGAACCCAAAGCAGAAAAGAACGGCCACTGCCACCGTAAACAGGGTACACAGGCAATAATCATACAGTACAGGCTGGCAAAGGGCACTGTTGACTGTCATGCCTTCAAAGGACTCCAACTATGATAGGTAGAGTCAAGGGAGGAAGAGGGAGTAAATTTACTAATTAAAAATCAGACTGAGACACCAATTTCTGTGCATGAATCCCGTTTCTGGTTGTGAAACAGAAGGTTCTATATTTAAGCTATCAAAAATGTGCATGCTGAGAACAGGTAGATCTTTTCTTCAATAAAAATACCTGGGAAAAGCAGAAAAAAACCCCAGAATACATAGGATATTGGGACTGATGTGATTTTGTTCACCAGTACGTATTATGGGAGAAGCGTCACGGTTTAAATAAATTTGATCCTAATCAAAGTCCATGGATTATATTTTCCTTTATGAAAGGAAAATGTTCTGCATTAGAAACATCAAAACTTGTGCTGTATTGATTTTTCAACTTCATGTACCGTTGTCATCATCATTTGTTTTGTAAAAAAATAATTGCCTGAGAGAAAAGGGATATTTATGTAAGGCAGAAAAAGAAGAAAGGAGTTCTAAATTAAAATAAAAGCAGAAACACCAAAAAACAAGCAATAAAGGCAAATAGTATAGTCACTTCCTATTTCCCTACCACCTAAAGCATCTGAAGAACATGGCAAACAACAGAAGCTTTGGAAGCTTTCAGATTACCTCAAGGTTATTCGTAAACCCAATGTTCTTGCAAAAAGGCATCCTATAGTGCTCCTGTAGCACATGAACGGCCAGATCCTAGTTTTAGAAGGCAATACAAGTACACAACACACAACAGAAGTAACAGTATATTACTCTGTATTCCTCATGGTTGCTAAAGGTGATTTTCTGCCACCACTGCTGTCACCCTTGCCAAGATCCACAGGGGAAATGTCACTGTTTGAGCTTGTTAATTCTTGAAGAATCCTCTTTAGATTCTGCAGTGGTTCCTCCTTCAAAACGCTTGGCTTGGAAAGCACCTGAAATAAAATCATGCAGTTACCAAGTATTTACAAAGACACCCTCTTTCTCAGTTCTTACCTATACTCATCCAAAGTCACATGTTTTTCCCCCCTCTGCTCTTGTCTTACCAGTTAGAAACAAGGTGGGTTTTTTGTAGTTATAGTAACAAAGTGTGGAAGCTAGATCATGGTAACTTGAAGACTGTCAAAATACTCTCTGAATATGATTGCACTCTTCTCTGGAAAGTTATCTGACAGAACTGTGTAAAGCAACTAAATATGACTGAGGGAGAACACGGCTAACATCTGTGTTTTCAATTAATGTCGTAAAAATTTAGGTTACAACTACTGCTTCAAGGTTAAAAAACATTAAAATAAGCCTTTAATTATGGAAGCTTCCCCAGCACTCAATACAACCATTACCTGTTTCAATACTCAGAACTGATAATCTTTGCTTATGTGACAACTCTGCTTTCTCCTTTTTAACCTGTGATCCCAGGTACTACTGTACAACAAACACACACAGCTCTGAAGACAGAAACACTATTGTATCAGGGTGTTTTCTAGGCACTCATTCCTGTAAACAGCTGAGCTGTCTGCAAACATAAACCACATTATTATTATCACAGCCATCCTCTGAGATGAAGTGCAATATTATTCTCATTTTACTGATCAGGACTTGAGGCAAAGGCCAGGTTCAAAGAACCATTCCTTCTGTGAAAAACTGGATTTTTCAGACTACTCAGCACTTCACATGTTCAAAACACTGTTCCCACTGACTCCATCTGTGGATGGAACTGGCTAGAAACATCTTGCTAACATGCTTTCATGTTGATTCCAATGGGAACACAGTAGTTTCAGCAGAGCTTATATGGAGAACAAATCTTCAGCTTCATAATGGGTCTGTGTGACACTGAGTCAGACCAAATCCTTCCTTCCCACATTCCAGCTAAGAAACCAAGGCTGTTGACCAGGCAGGGTCTCTGTCTCAAGTGGTGGTGCTGCTTCATTTTTTACAGTAACTAATTATGCAGGAACCAAGAAGATTCAAGTAGACCTTGATTCAAGTTCTCCTACAACTTGTTAGGTCCTCACCACGGTATTACATTAAAAATCAGTCTTTTTCCCCTCTCTATCCTCAGAAGCATAAATTGATTGACTCAAAGAAAAGAGAATGGGAGTGCCTGATGCTGCAGGGATTTCACAGAATTAACTGTCCTTTGTTCCTTGATGTAAATGTTTGTCACCACATTAGAAAGTAAAACAGAAAATATTATTGAAAAATATCTGCACCAACTTGTAGTCTCCTACAGATTTTGAGGTAAAAATTAATGAAAAGACCTCTAGCAAATTCTATGGGAGATACATCAGGTGCCTTTTGGGGAATTACATAAAATCTATACAGAAAATACCAAAATAATATTTTATTTATTTTTTTTCAAGAGAGATTTGAGCTGATCTTTTCTGTAACGAAAAATTAGAACACCGCTAGCATCTAATTTAAATCTAAATGTAGATGTACTGAAAAAAAAGGAAGGAAGGGCAATGATGTCTACTAGGATAAAATTGGTCAGCTTGGGGAAAGATTTAAGTATTAAAAGCTACTACAGGACAATCAGATGAAGGCATTTATCATGAACTATATACAAGTCTATCTTCACTGCCAAATGTGATTTACAGCAAGTAAAGTACTACCAAAAAAAAAGTGAAAACCAAACTGCTTACAGATCAGTACCTGCAATTTTAACAGTTCATAAATGTTATTGGTGATAGAGGTAAGATAAACTCCTATTACAAACTAGAGAGTTTTTATTGTACAGTTGATTTTTACCTACATTTTAGAAAAGAAAGAAGATTTGAAAGGCCATAATGTACAAGAAGCTACAGAAAATTATTTCAGCTTTGCTGGTAAGCATTCCCTCTTGGATACTACTTAACGAGATGCTCTCTCCCACTTAGCAATTCCAGGTGATCTGTAATCTTTGGGACATCCCTGTTTCCTGGGCAGTTTCCCATTTTGAGGCAGGTACTCACGTGAGGGGCACAGCTGGCCAAGCTCAGGGCAGGTGGCAGGACAGCAGAGTGCAGGTGGGAAAGAGGCACTATGTGCTGCAGCTTGCCTGAAGCAGAAGCTGACGAGTAGCCTGGGCCCTGCAGCTCCTGCAGAAAAACATCACCCAAGCAGAATAAGCAAGTAGAGCTAAGCAGAATAAATGAGTATAGACAACAGGCAACTCTTTTAGTCAAATCTTTTATAATAGAAAGCACTCCATTCTCAAAACACTTCCTATTATTTATTAGGTGTGCTCAGATATAACCCTTTTAGTGACTGAACTCAGTGCAAGACTGGCAGTTTCAGGATTTTAACCTGTGCTCTGGAACCATTGAAGTGGAGAACACCTCAGAGCCACCACAAAATTAAACTCACAGTTCTCGTACCCTTTTTCCCAACTTGGGTGAGAATTTCTTTCATTGGAATATGGACTCCCCACCTTTGCCACTGTTCATATGAAGTACTTTTGATTGTACTTTGTATTTTGATTCGTATTTTGAGTAGAACATTTAGTTTCTCACTCAAAACCAGCAACTGTGATGGGTCACTAAAATCAACGATGATTTTTTATGACAACTACTGTTTCAAGTGTACTATTTGTTTATTGTAGTAGTTTCATTGGAGCCTTAATAGTCTATAGTTATAAATAAGGCAAAGGTAAATAATATTCTCCATTAAACTCATTAGTAAAGACAAGTGATTGGACTAAATCTATTGGGCAGCAAAAATTCTGGTCTCTGTAACAGAGATACTGGCCTTACATCACTGCCTGATTTCCCTATGCCCTACCTTTCACTAATAGCTCCACAGATGTCAATTACATGTCTTCCATTTTCTCTCCCAGATGCCTCATGACCATATTTCCTTTCCCTTTGCCAACATCTCTCTTCGCTTCTTAAAAAGGAACAATTTTTTTTGTGCTGCCTAACTAATTAGTATAATCAAATTAAACTCAGAGCCCTTGTTTCCAGCCTGTACATAGCTTTAAGGTTGCTGGTTTTATTTCAGAGTAACTGAAATTATGGACATGACTTGTGCAGCAATGAGGTGCTCCATGTAAAAAAGGGTTTCAGAACACAAACTTTTTAGAGTATTTACAATAAATAGGGTTAAACCTAAAGTTAAGACACAAAGTAAACGCATCTAACTTTATACCCATGCTTCTCAGTAACGTACTTACTTTTACATGTAAAGTATGCTGCAGTCTGAAGCGCATAGCTTCTTGTTGCTGCCACTGGATTATGCACTGACATTCTGCAAATTGCATGGATGCCTGTGAAAGAGGGTAGAGGACACATAAATTAATTTTCTTAACTCTCTGTGGATCATCCTTCCCTGTCTTGTTTCTAATAAAGAAAGAACAAGGTCACATACAGATGCTGTATTTATCTACAGCTATCAGTACAGAAATACTGCAAGATGACCAGATGCCTTTCTTGATAGGTTTACAAAAGCAACTGACTGGTTATATGATCCCAGTAGATGGATCACATCATAGTATCACAGAAGGGAGTTAATCCTGTCAGGGACAGTCCTAGACCTACTGAACACCTCTGGGATTAGAAAATTCAACTGTGCAAATGAGGCAAAACTATACTCAAAGTTTTAAAACAGATGGCTGATAACTTTGTTGATCTGTCTTTGTTGCTATATACTCTTTCTCTTTAAAGAGTTTACTCTGAAATTTGTAAGAAGATCTAATCATGTAGCTATTTTCCATTCAGTACTTACCAGAATTTCAAGAAGAGAGGAAGCTCGAATCCAAAGCACAAAAAGAGAGAGAGATACCTTTATGAAACAGACTGATTTTATCACTCCAGCAGAGTTCTCTCTTTGGTTTTAAAATAAAACCTGACCCTCTTTCTATGCTTCTTTATGATGGCCACTGAGGCATGGGCAAGCTCCTTGAAGCACTGTGGATGTGTGGTTAAAAGCAGCAGCTTTTGAACATGTAAAACAGAATGATTAATGATGAGCAAGATGGCCAATTACACTTTCTGGTGTTTATACAATGGATGCTCTGCAATGGTATAGACTAGCATACTGTGAGACAACACAGTACCATCCTCACTAACTTCTTAAGAATTGTTCTTCAGGGTACCATATATGCTAGTTGATTCAGTGGGAACCTGCCTCCACCGTGCCTCAGCTTCTCTGTCAGTTGGCTAAAACTATGCACAAGGATATGTGTTACAAGGAAAGTTATGTTTCCAGTATCAGTCATTTAAAGTAAGAAATGTCACACGTGGGAAGATACAGGACAACTACTTGTATTTTATTTTTTTTAAATAATAAAGCAATTTGAGAATGACACCGTACATGGAAATTTACATCCTGAAAAGCAAGAATTCTGAGCTGCTGAAAAGGACTCTTCCTTCTGGAAGGGCAGCAACTTACCTGTAGGGCACCTGGGATTTATGTGCTAGTCGGATCAGAATGTAGAACCTAGCCTTAAGAGTCAGGTATGTCAGCAACAGAAACCTCAACTAAAAAAGGCAAATGAAACAACACGATGATGTTCTTAAAAGGACCCACACAGCCAGCTAACTAAGCTCCCAGAAAGGGCTGAGCACGGACAAGTGTGTTCAGTCACTGTCTGCCCACATTCAGTTCCAATGGAGCCCCTGTTGTAATGAATAACAGTTTCTCTTGCCAGGGAAAGGAGCTGTGCCAAGAGCCAGTGAAATGTCTGGAAGGTCAATCTGCTTTAAATTCCCTGCAGCTTGTATGTCCCTGAGCTAGTAAGGAGTCAATCAAGAATTCTCTTCATGAAAATAGAAGTCTTTCACCATTAAAGAAAACTGAAGACAGTCTTAGACATCTCTTCAGGTATCTTACAGTACATGCAAACAGGACATACTAAATACAACCTAGGTAAGAGGTCAGGCATTTTCTCTTCTCAAATGACTGCAGAGAAAAGCACCCAGCAGTGTCACTGAACTGAAAGCTACCTAAAATTACCTTATCAAGGGCTGTCTCCATCTTAGGTAATTTTTCTTTCAGACGTCTGTCTTGTGATCTCAGGATCTCCAGTTCCCCAGCAATCCTGGTGTTTTCTGCTGTAATATAGCTCAATTCTTGACTTAGTTTATTATTTTCTTCTCTGAGGTAACGCTTCTCCTGAATTTAAGATGAGGACAACAAAGTAAAAGTCAAGAATTTGTAACTACCTATATTATACATATTTGTTTTCTGCCAATGTTTTTCTCTTTGAAAGATCTGAATTAACACTTTCAGAAGTTTAGCTGATGCATCTTGCATAAAGATGAGGTTTTTCAACAAGAAAATACGTCTTATAAAGAAAAGGACAATTGGACTGGTCCCAACAAAGTAACATATTGGATTTTAGATCCATTTTGAAACTGGAATTTTATGCTTCAGGATCCACAGGATCCAGTAAAGAAGGACAGGTTATAGTGAACAGATATAAATGATCATTCAGTAAACTCCAGTTATTGGTAATGGAATGATTTGTGACAGAAAATGCTAGAAAGATCTCAATATGCTAGACAGACCTGGATGTACAGAGCTGACAAGCAGAACCACCTCAGAAAACAAAGAGGGGAAGCACTGTGGGCTAAATTCAGAAGGATACAGAATACATTAGTTGTCAAGAGCTTGATTTTTATTGAAACTAGTACTGTTCTTTCACAGAAAGAGAACAAATATAAATTAAATCTTGTCTTTATGCAGAAGGCTAATTTATGTGGTGGAGATATTCCCTGATATATGGTAGCAGGAAGACAGGGAAGGTGCCCATTACATCAAGTAAAATTCTCCCTGGTCCTTCTTGGGCCTCTTGTGCTTTTGGCCATGCATTTCTCCAAAGAAAAAATTCTCTAGGTACAGTTAAATACTTGTACACAGAGCTCTTGTGACCTTTGCTGCATTTGTTGTTGCCTCTTCCAAGAATTTAATCTTGCTCTGCAATGCATCTATCTGTCCTCTCTTGGCTGTGATCTGCTTCTGCATTCCCACTGCAACTTTCATAGCTGTAAAAGACAATGTTAATTCTCAATGAACAAAACTGATTGCACATTCTGAGTTTCAACAGAAGACAGTTATCAGCTATATGTTAGGATAAGTAAGTTGTACCAGGATCCCACAGTCACTTCTATGTTCAAACCACCCGTTAGAATCTGCTGGAGTTCTGTCCCAGGTAGTGGCACCAGACCCACCACACACACAAGACAAGAAGACAGCGTTCCCTGGAAATCTGCATGAAGATCATCTGAGAAAACTCAGCTCATGGTTTAAGTTTTACAGTATGTGGTAGGTGGTAAAATACAAATGTTATCATCTGCAATATTTTTCATTTATTTCACCAAACATCTGGAATATTATTACAACATCTACTGAGGGATCAAAACTTACAAAAACTCCTCTTGTTAAAAGACAAATGTGTGGGATTTTGGGGAAGTTCAATCCATAATTACCATGGCCATCAGATCCCTCCATCATCTTTAGAGCAGCCCTGGTCTGCTCCAGTTCAGCTTGGGCAGATTTCAACTGTATTTTCAATCTGTTTGCAGTATTTTCCATCTCTTCGATTTTACCCTGGTAATCCCTCTTCAGATCTTCAAATCCCTCTGGTGAGAGTAAGTAAAGATTTCAATTACAGTGGCAATAATTAGCAATCTTTTAGACTAAGATTACTGATCTGCTTTGTACTCTCTTTAAAGGAATATTAGATGTGCAGATAGCTAAGACAGAAAGTAAATAACAACCACTGCTAACAAATGCACAACCAGTAGCTCATTGTTCTGCACGTCAGCAAAAGTTTCTGTTTCACCAGAAACAAATGTGCTCTTTGGTTGCTCGCTCAAGTAACATTCAAGAAAATGATATAAATCCACATTTCTGAGTTCCTGCTGCTAGAACCAACTGGATATTGTGAAAGCTAAGGGTATTAGTGAGACAGCATTTTGCCATGGGCATTCTTCTCTTCAGCCACACTTACAACCAGACTTAGTTCTGAACTGATCTAATTTGTCAGGCATTCCCCTGCAACTCCACTTCTCAGCTCTGTTTTTTATATCTCTCTTGAACTCCTCTTATGTCACCCATACCAGTATAAACCAGCCAGCCATGTGCTCAGACTCTACCAACAGCTTGGCCCTAATTCCTCTGTGGTCATTCACTCCAATAAGCCTTTGTCATACCTCATTCACCCTGACAGTACTATACAAACACACAAAGATATGGTAAATCTTCCAAGTAAAATCCCATCATACCTTTAATTCTCACAAAATTTAATGAATTTAGAAGTATAGTTGAGTTGTGAAGAAATAAATGTTCCCAATGGATATTTTATGAGAGTACTGGGATGTGTACAGGGCAGAGCATGTGAGTAATATTATCTGTCTGGCTGCAGTGCAGATTTAACAGAGGATCTCCCTGAATTTGGGTGACTGCCTTGGGTCCAGCCCCTAATTTTTTATTTATTTATTTATTTTAATATTCTCTTGATCCGCTTCCCCACACATTAGTTGTGAAAACAGACCTTGGAGTTAGAACATAAACTTTTAAATAATACTGTAGCAAAACTGCAACAAAACAAAGTTCTACTGTAATTTGGCCAGAGATGGTTAATGGGATCCACTAGTGCTCTTAGAAAGTGGTCTATTCCACGATCCATTTCTATTCCATGATTTACTAAATCTGCTTCTTTGGTCTCCAGATTGAGGTGGTTTATATATTATTGCTCCAAGTAGTGAGAGACTGCCGTAAAGACTGTACTCCCATCATCCTGTGCCAGAATCCCAAGCCATGACTTAGCTCTCTGAAGCTATCTGACCATCCCATGCTGGCAGGGAACCTTCTGCTGTACCAGCAGCCATATGTGGATTCAGCAAGCAAGCTGCTCTTCTATTTTTAACATCAGCCCAATTTAGCAGCTATCAGAGCTGAGCTAAGTCGAGGCTCCCTACCTGCAAGGCCAGCTAGCTCACTCCGACTGGCTTGGAGTTCATTCATTAGCTGGTCTTTTTCCAGTTCCATATCATTAAGTGCATGGAGCCTCTCACTGCACGTGTTTACCAGTTTAACCTTCTCCAGTTCCAGCTCGCTCAGTCTGGCCTCCATTTCATGTATTCTGGCTTCTTTCTCATCCTTTGCAATCTACTTACATAAAAAAACAACAGCAATTCTGTGTTACATACATTATATAAAATAACCACAAAGATGTGCAGACATCATGACTTGAAGTCTCAGTTGTCAGAGAACAGTATGGGGCAAGAAAGAAAAGAGTAAAACAGACAAATTACTTTGTGAAAATTGCTATTCCAGGCAAAAAGGTTACAATAGAATCTGGTGTAAGGTATATATGAAAATGATTTCCATTCTCTTGTAGCGCTACCCCCATAATCACTCCTAATGCTCAACTGTCGTCTCACCAAAGAGGATGAAATTCCCTATCTGGAATGAATTTTGTGTGAAGATGCTGACCTGCATAAGACTACTATATCCTGTAATTCTTGTCTGAGAAACAAGCAGCGTCCTCAGTTTGGAATTCTGAGTGCTCACTGTCTGTTATTTCTCAGCAACACTTTGTATTTCTGGTTCTGTTCCTGGTGTGGACAATGGTATCACTGAGGACAGCGTGTTACATTTCAGCTTTCACAAACCTTTTGGCAACTGCTTTGCATCAGTGCATTATTCATTTTTGGTGGTAATGTGATAATATTATTCTTCTCTGCCCACTAATTCTGCTAGTGCTGTTAGGATTCAAGGTGCACTGTCTGACCGGCTTTAAAACCACAGTATTAGCAAATGAAGGTATAGATTTAAAACCAGAAAACATTTACGGTCTTACACAGAGATAAATACAGCACCAGTGACACACCTTAAGTTCTTCTACTTGAAGTTTCCAGTCATTTCTTTCTTTTATAAGCTGAGATTTCTCAACTTCCATCGCTCCAGCAGTTGGACTGCGTTGGCCCGCTATCTGGGTCATGTTATCAATTTGTTTTTGCAAGACCTCAATAATCCTGTCCTTCTCTAACAGCTGCAGCTTCAGTGTTTCACACTCTGACTGTGCATTGTGTAAACAGTCCCCTTCATCTTTTAGATGCTGGAGCTCCTGCACGCTACTGCCAAGCTGTGAATGTAGCTTCTTGATTTCCTTATTGGTAACATCAAGGGGTGTCTTTTTTTCCTGCAGACAGGCTGTCAGATTTGACACAGTTTTCTCAGCAGTCTCCAAATCGATCTGTTTGGCTTTAAGATCTTCTTTAACTTTGCAGAGTGTTTCCTTGGTTGACTCCAGCTGGACAGTCAAAGAGGAGATTCTTCCAATGCTTTCATTTTTTTCCTTCATTGCAGCCATCTGAATAATAGCAACATAAAGATTGACCAAGAGAAATGTTTATTTCCACCTTTAGAATTTCCAGTCACACTTCTGGTTTTCTATAGTTCATCTTAAATATCTTAGTTTTACAGGAAAATTAGGTCAGCATGGTCTGGTCTGCAATGACTATGTGATTCTTCTGGTTTTCTTTCATCTTTCTCCATTTTAATACATGAAGTATTGCTTAGAATATTGTTTCTTAATCATAGAAAACGAAAAATGTTAAAACTGATGTAAAAAAAAAAAACCAAAACAGCACCATTAGTCTAAATAACTTCAAGTGTTAAAACTCCACTGACTGCACTGTAAGTTGACAAAAAAAAATGTATGTACATGAATAATTTATTACTGATTTTATTCCTGCAGGCAGCAATGTGCATCACTTAAAGCCCCCAGTATTGTGACTCAGGAACTGCTAATAGTACAAAAATAGAAACAGAAGAAAATAATGAACTTCCTGGAGGGAAGATTTTAAAGGAAAAATAATGGATTGAGAAAATGTAGAACAATGTGTGAGGTAGCACAAGCGTGTTGGTATTAGAAAATAAAGTCATTAAGTTGATCTTTACTCATAATTCAAAGTGGGTTATCTAATTACAGCTCATTTTTGAGGGGCTGAAGTCTCGAAGAAAGGGGAACGTACTACAAGTCAGTGTCTAAGAACCTACTTTGTCAGAAGTAATTCTTCTGACATAGCACCTCATCCAGCTTAGGGTTATAAACACAAAGTTCATTATGTGTTCATTAAGCACTACCTAAAGAAAGGCATTATGAAGGCCTTTAATTTACTAATTTTTCTTAGAGAAGTGCTCTCCACCTACAATACTGCCTTCAACAGTGTGTTACGTCTGGCAGGATCACGCTTTCTGGAAACTTACAAAACGTTTTGGAGGTTTACAGTCAAAATGAAACACGCTATTAGCAAAACATTCCTTTTCTCACAAGGCTTGTATGTCACACATCAAAATTTAAAAGAACACTTCTACTTTTTCATCAGTAAAGAGAAATTAAGCCAGGACAGGTCAGATTAACAGAGAAAAAAAACCCAAACCAAACCAAAATGACAAACCACTTTTCTTTGAAAGAAAAAAAAAATACATCACTGACTGTGATGTACCTGCATCTGTGGAAGGAAAATTTTGGCAGACGAGCTCCAGAGGCCTCCCAACCACAGTAAGTGGAGTGACAGTATTCCCAGCTGAAGTACAGCCCCCAGCCAGCGCGCCTTCTATCCTGAACACCACCCCACTGCCGCTGCTCACCAACCTGCCGCTCCATTTGCCTGTGACATTCAGTCTTCATTTCCTTCACTGTGTTTTCCATGCGCTGCAATTGCATGTTTTTGTTGTCTAGTTCCCTCCTTAGATGGTCAATGGTGATGCTGTTGTCTGTGTTCCGGTCCCAAAATCGCTTGTTCTGCTCTTTTTCTAGATTTAGTTCTACCTCTTTCTTATGAAGTTCAGTCTACAAGAAATTAAAGTCATCTCCCTCCTTGAATCACATTTAGAATTTTTTTTTTGTTCTTTCTCTTAACATTAGCAACATTCAATTACATGGTCACATACCTGAAGAGGAACTACTGCATGGATTTACACTTAGCAGAAGACAGGAATATTGGCTAAACGAGTCTGACACCTCCTACACATTTTCTTCCAACAAAGTAATAATTTTCAATTTTATATATCGCTGCTATAATTATTTTGAAGCTTGTAACAACTCAATGCTGAATTCTTTCATGTCATTTATATCTATCCCAAAATCAGTGTAAGGTATAAAATGAAAAAAGATTATGCTGTGTCAACATCAAATGAAAAACAATGAAGCATTACATGCCAAGGAAGGCTGCTCTCGATAAATACCCATCTTTACCACTAGTAAGAATTGTTCATTGCTTGTTTCATTTCACACAGGAATTTGTCACATGTTCTCCAGAGCTTAAATCTTTTCCACCTCAGATATAATCCTAATATTACATAATTGAAATTAATAATTATAATTTAAAATGTAAATAATATTTAAAATACTGCCATACACATTTCAGAGCTACTAATTTCAATAATATGAATTTACAATGTGCCCAAACTGAATTATCAATAGGCATTTCTGCTCATCATAGCTTTTGCTATTGTTACCTGTCTGCATATTGTTAAAGCTGAAGTAGAGAAATAAGTAGGAAGCTCAGAAAATGGCAGAATGAAAATATGAGCTGAAGACAGCGAAACAAAAGGAATCCTAAAATTAGATTCCCAAATTTCAATTATGCAATGCTTATTCTGACTCCAGTCTTCTCTATAACTATGTACAATCTGTAGGAAAAGATTTATACTAACATAGTCTTGAAGAGGAGAACACCATAGGGAATGAAGTAATTTCAGTATGTCCTTCAGAAGCACCGTGACACTAACTGGGCAAACAAACCTAATGGAACCACATAAACTGATATCCCAAAATTCAGTCACGAAGGAATAATTTTATGTGCAGAAGAGCAAGGCTCATTATACTACATGAAGCCAGCTGTGATGAAACCAACTCTGTGGCAACATTTTTTTATACTGTATGTTCAATTCGTGAATAGTCTCAATCTCAAGTTACAAAGGAATGTTTAGTGCTGTTAGAAAAATCATGGATATGCCTTGCAAAATATGTGTTAAAGGACCAAGGTTCCTTAACAGAGAGATCTAAACTATGAGGTTTAAGTGAAGGTAGCTCAGCACCTTGAACACGATTCGCATAGGATTCAAAGACTTTGAATTTATCACAAAGTTAATCTTAATTTTTAATGTCCTGAATTGCTAATGGCAAAGGCCTTTGGGAAACTTTCTTCAGAGCTAATTCAAATTTCTAGTAAAAATAATCCTCAAACTTAAATAAGAGGGGGCTGCTGCACTTTGGAAACAAGCACTGCGCAAATCTGAACACCAGCAGTAAGGAGAGGCTTTCAGAAAGCAAGATTTTTTTTCACTACTACACTTGTTTTTACCAACAACTGATGAATCTGGTCATTCAGATTTCCAGATTCTTGTCTGCGTTGATCCTGTTCTTTCTGAGCTTCTGCTATCTCAGAACGAGCTTGGTGCAACTGCTTCTCAAGACCTTCAATCTGGAATAAAGAGAAATAATCATTAGGAATTATCTTAATGTATTCTATTTTAAATAGTACATTGGATTTCTTCTAGTTTTCTTCTAGGTTCTACTCAAAAGAATTACAAATGTCATCTTTTGGCTCAGCAGTTATTGCCTAAGTGTATTCAAAGTTGTCTTGTCTTCTAGTGATTATACTCAACTCCACTGCAGAGTTAACTGGGGTTGCTGAGAATGAACTGGCTTCCACCTCGATCCACAGCTCTTCAAAAATTTCTTACCTATACTGTAAACAGGGAATGGAATGGGAAAAGAGCCACTTTAGATAAAAAACCTTCAGGCTCCTTGCTTGATTTGCAGTACTACTAGTTAGAAAAGCCAACACAATCCAGGTATGAGGAAAACACAATTTACATGGAATAATTCAATGAAAGAATACACAGAATCTCCTACAGTGTTCTTCTAATAAACACTTTAGGATCTGCAGTCTCTCTTTTGGCTAACACCAAAATCTGGGCATTTGCTTTCTATTTCCTTAAAAATGTTTATCCAGCTTGTGACAAAAGCAATAATCTCTTCTGTTCCTCCTCTGCCCCTTGCTCCTTTTTTCACCCATCCAATTATAATGATGATAGAATTCTTTTCAATTAGTAATAGACCATTTATGCAGGGCTAGTCCCAAAACCTCTTTCCTTTACCAAATGGGGACTGGAAACATCAGGATGATATGAAAGGATGTTGTCAAGGAAAGTTCTGAAGATCTTCTTATGCAGTTCTTCTTTCCCAAAACTGGATAAAATCAGTAATCTTCTCTTCCTAGAGCTCCAATGCCAAAGCAGCAGCAGGACATCATCAGGGCCTTTTCCTCCTGTAATTGCCTGAGGTAATTTTTGAAAGGGGCTTCTCTCATCTTGTGGAGCCTTCACCATGAAATCTCTTTACTGAGAAATCTTAGTAAATTCTAGATTATTTCTCCCTGAAACCCTCCTAACACAACTCCTCCGTATTTCCAAAGGAAATCTAAGCCTGAAGTACACCCTCTACAGAGCTCAACAACCGTGTACAACACTGGGCTTTCACAGGCAGTGACAGAAAGAGCTGCCCTCACACAGGGCCTTGCCTCTACAATTAATTGAGGGAGAACTTGATCCCAAGTATATATTCAGCCATAATCACTTTCTGTTCAATGATACAGTGAAGTTCTTCAGACGCCCCCAAGCCTAACAGCAGGTTTTATGTAGCTAAGGCAGAGGGGGGTATATTCCTTCACTATCAATAGATTAAGAAATCTACAGGCAAACTACGTTTTGCTCCAAGTGGCAGTCACTTTCTCTGAAAGGATGCAATTTCTGACAGTGTATGAGATGATGGATCAGCCTACACCACTTTCTAATATAGATTTTAACACAAGCATATCCAAACAAAACACTTATGTATTTACATTTACATCCACTAAGTGAAGTGCCAGATTTTCCGAGTGCTGAAACTATGTGGTATCAACAACTAACCCTGGCTTTAGTTTTTACCTAGTCCTTGGAAAATTTTAGTTGTGAAGCTGTTTTCCTACCAGAGAAGCTGCAGAGAAATGCTTGTTGTAACAGACATACAGTTGTAAAAGCTTTATTTAGATTCTCTCTCACACCTTCCCAGGAATGACTCTACATAACAGCCCCAGATCAAATATCTCCAGCTATCAAGTTGTCTCTCACTGAAGCCCACCTTAGTAATTCAGTGTATTACACTTCCTATTCAAAAAGCAATTTTTATTGGACCAAGTAGTATATTTTTTAAGAATATACAAAAGTAACATCTTCTGGAGTTGGTAGACTGTGAAAAAGCAGCCTTAAATTTATTCTCAGTTTCCAATTTTACACCTGTTAAAAGATAAACATTATGAAAGGGAATAGGCTAATGAATATACACTACAGTTACAGCTACAAATGTGGTATGACCTCATGCTGTGCACTGCATGACTTAAATCAAAAGAATTCAGGTCAACAGACCTAACATGAAAAGCATCTTGTATATTATACTCTTCCTTGAGGATGAAATGCAGTAGTGGAGATTAATTTACAAATCTCCATAGTTCAGTTAGGATGCTGTGAAAAGTCACTTGTTGGAACTGACTCTTGTGAGTTGTGATACATGTGAATCAATGGAATTGATAAAAGTGGAAACCTACAGAAATGATAGAACACAACGTTCCTCCTGCTCGGTTTTATAGTGGGAGTACACGTACAGCATGGCTGCACAGGCTTGACCTGCACATACATCACTGCCATTCCCCCTCAGACCTTTCTGGATCGGAGACGATCAGCTCTGCCAAACTTCACAGCTCTCCTGTGACCTGAACTTTCCCTTTCCAATAGTATGTAGGAGAAGGATGCCTATATCCACATGACTTGTAATCTAAGCTGGATTTGGATTCAGAGAGCATTTCTGCATGGGTCAGCTCCAATGATTTTTAATGGGAATGGAGAGCAACTGTTTTCAGGTTCTACAAAAAACGTAAATTATCTTTAATCAAAAATAAGAGAATTTAAAGATACACAAATTGTTTATAAAACTAGAATCCAAAGCAGTGAAATAAGTGGAAGATGCAACAGATGTGATAGGGAAAGGAAACATAAAATGTTGCAGTTACTGACACGGCAGAGATTCTGAGGTGCCACTGTAAGAAGTTCTCCCCGTTTGTCTACAGTAATTCCCTGCTGTACTACCTGGAAAAAAGTTCATCTTTTGGGAGAAGCACAGTTAAAAAAAGTTTGTCAAGACCAACATTTTCTAATGGGATTATGAAATGGTTTGAACACACAGGTGTTGGCCAGCCTGTCTTTTTTGCCTATATTATATCCTACTGACAAGAAGCTAAAAAAGTTAAAAGACACTTAATTCATAATGGGGCATCTCTAGGCACCTGAATGCTTCTCGAGCGCTGCAGTAACCTCTTTGTTCTCCCAGCCTGGCACTTACCAAGAGAAAGGTAGCAAAGAATTTTTCTGGGCAGTACTACTTAAGTAAGAAGCTATTTTTACTGCCTGTTTTTTGCTGATATATTCTCTAGTGGTATAGTGGAACGGTGTTCTTGTCTTGCACATGCAAGTGATGTCTGTAGTGCACAATCATCTTAAGTCTTTCCAGAAGGCATTATTTATGGTACATTAATCAAAATTATTCTGCATTCAGTAAGTTTTGCAAAGCTATTTTCTGTTAGAGAAAGATAACTTGTTCTTAAAAATAATACAAACAAATAGTGTTAAGGATAATGTAACTTATCTTGCTGTCCACACAGTTTTTCTGAAGCAATCCCTTATCAAAAGGCTCTCCTTATGTATCCAGAACATTTCAGATATCCACGTATCCAGTGTCATTGGCACTAATGCTAACACACAAATCCATACACACCTTGTCTTCGTACATCCTCTGAGCTTCTCGTAATTCAGAACGCAGCTGAGAAACTGTAGCTTCCAGGTGATTAACTTGATGTGCATGCGCTAAATTTTGGTTTCCTGTTTGCTCTCTAAGAAAAGTTCTAAATGGAGAAATTAGAAACCATAAGAACCATGAAAGCATGAAACATTTGTGGTTGTTTTCACTGCAATCAGTATGACCACTGAAACTTACTGCTTTGAAGTACGATTATCATTCAGAGTGGGATCACATAAAAATGACACCTTCTTACCAGTTAGATTTGCTCCCTGATAACCACTTCACATAAAATCACATAAATTGAAATCCTGATGCTTTTAATTCCTGATGATAACTCATTCATTCTCAAGCAAGTTCTAAGAAACGCTTTCAAACGCACCCCAACTATTCTACAAGCAGAAATGAGAAGCATTTTGCTATGAGCAATTCAGTCTCACCTATGCAGGTCAGATACTAATGCACACTGATCTCACCTTAACTTTGCAACACTGCATGACATGTCCTCATTTTTTAACTGATATACTGAGTCCCGATTTCTGAGTCATCAAGTAGCCAGTGAGAATTTGTGTCTTTTTATTCTCACTCAACTGTTACCAAAGTCAACAGTACCAACACAGCTATTCAACCCAAATGAAAATTATCCTTTCTTTAAAATTACCTTTCATTACTATTTGTATGCAAACAACCCAACTGTTTACCCACACCTGTTTGTGATTCAACCAAATATGCTGCTGGAAATTAATTTTGTATCCGAATCGATAGAACATATAGAAGGTAAAGGTCATGGTGCAATGTAACCACCTAAAACTGCACTCAGCCACAGCTCTTAGCTTGCATAACTCTTTCATCCCTCAACTCTAGCCATGTACTCCAAAGAAACTGTTCACAACCCAGAAAACAGAGATTTATCATTCCAAAAGCTGGTGGCAAGAACAGAGCTGATGGCTCAAGACAGTCTGAACTTCCAGTGACTTTGCTGGTGTCATTCTTCTTCTGAACTGCAGCAGTCTGAGAAGAGAACCAGCCTGAGCTCCCCGATTCTCAGAGCTTGCCTAAAGCCTGGCTATTTCGCCTCTCCTCTATTTAGCATGGTTTCATGGGGTTTTGGTTTTTTTCCTCCTTTTTTTTCTTTATTCCATAATTTATGCAAGGACTGCTTAACTCTTTAAACAAAGACAGAAATAAAAGTGTAGAGCAGAGAGTAGAGTATGCTAGCAGCGTAAGCTTTCACTCAAATTAAGGTTATCCTTCACATTTTCTATGCTATAATCAAAAACCATACTGAATGATCTCTGTCTTGCTTTGGATACTGTATGTGTAGCTGTGTGCAGTTAGCTTTACCGGCCAGTGCTGCCACCTCCTGCTCATGCTCACTCATTAGCTGCTAAACTCTGCTTCAAAAAGAAAATTCTGGTTGTCATTTTACTCTTGGCAAGTAATAACTTCTCCACTGAAGAGGTAATGTTTTTTTTCAGTAGTCAGAAATGTGATCATTTTGATGTTCTATTGTGAATGGAATATTCTGTATCAAGCTGCTGACTCTTTGATTTTGAACAGATTACTGTATAATTCAGGTGGATCGCTGGGTAAGAAGGACTTCTTGAACAATGAAAGACAAAGCTCTTAGTGAAATTAGGAAGAAAAAGCTGATGTAGCCACCAAAGTGATTATTTTCAATCTTTTCTTTTAATGCTGGAACAAGTCTCCCAACAAATTGTAGATGTTCACCAAAGTGAGCAATCATACTTACAAAAGTAAGGTGCACAGATTATCACAGAATCATAGAATGGTTTGGGTTGGAAAGGACCTCAAAGCTCATCCAGTTCCAACCCCCCTGCCATCAGCAGGGACACCTTCCACTAGACCAGGTTGCTCAAAGCCTCATCCAGCCTGGTCTTAAACACTTCCAAAACAGCATTTTTTGAAGGCAGTGAATAAACCAGGAAATTGTCAGCATGGAATGAAAAAGCAGCAGGAAGTCAAAAGCAAATAAACATCTGGAATAGAACAATTACTAAATCCTCAAAGAAAAAAAATCATTTGCTGCCTCCCAGCCACTCCCTCCATCATATCAGCAGCAAAGAATTATCTGTGCAAGCTTAAAAATAAAAAAAAAGTTCTATTTATGTTT
This sequence comes from Antrostomus carolinensis, assembly GCF_000700745.2. Taxonomy (NCBI): domain Eukaryota; kingdom Metazoa; phylum Chordata; class Aves; order Caprimulgiformes; family Caprimulgidae; genus Antrostomus; species Antrostomus carolinensis. The sequence continues at coordinate 112,222 of NW_010317017.1, read as the reverse complement.
TATGAATAAATAAATGGAGAATAGGTACCTATTTTGATGTTGCTGAAGCAGAAGATGCTTTTGGGTCTGTGAATCTTTTTTCAATGACTCAAGTTCTTCTTCCACCTATTGTAAACAGATGACAATGCTAACCCCTAAAGAAAAGACAGTCGAAATAGTAGTTTTCAAAGTGTCATTTCCACCCTTTCGCTTCCAACTTGAACTGTGAAAATGTGCACGATACAAGTTAAATTCCAGCAACACACCCACTCTCAAGTTGGGGACTGTGTAAAAGGCTGGCACACCAGCACCTGCCACCTTAACTGCATTCGTACCTCTCTATGCCATAACAATTTCCTTAGGCCAGTTTAGATGACAGCTCATGGAGTTTTCAAAAATATTTTGTAAAAAACAGAACAACAGAGTGTTGGAAGGAAAATCAGCATTTTCTTCACATACCAAGACAACCTTTTCTTTAAGGTATGACATCTTTGAGTCTAAATCTCGCAGGACATCAGCAAATGCTGTGCTCAGGTTGCGGATGTGTAGGCTAGTAGCATCCTCACACTCACACAGTTTCTTGTCTGTGCTGTTTTCGTAGTCCATTAGGATGCCACGTAGTTCCAGAAGCATTTCCTCATGGTTGTGCACCATCTTTTTCAGATGCTCAGTTTGGCTGTCAGCCTCCCTCAGCATCTCCTCCTGCAGCTGGATGGCAGCTTCCAGCTCTTGAATAGTATTTTTTAGCTGTATTTTTACATTCTTTTGGCTCTGGGATTCCTTTTGTTTGAATCTGGAGACCAAATAAATAATTTAAAGAACAGGATTCACAACATGGATTTTTACCCTTACTAATAGTTATAATACTTACGTTGATTCACTGCTGGTTTTTTACAACTATATAGTAAGCCATCTTCTAAATCAAGGTGCCATAATCTCATTGTCTTCATTCCTGAGGGCAAGCTTCTCCCTTAGAAGATCTGCTGTACTTCTCAAAGCCCATGTATACACTCTCCATAATACATCTCTCTTGGCCTTCATACCTGGTATCCTGAAGCGCATCTCTTTCCAACTGCAATTCCATCAGTTTGGTCTGCAAATCAGCAATGATCAGTTCTAAATTGATTTTCTGTTCCTCATTTAGCTCAGTGGTCTAAAGGAGAAAAAGAAATCAAGCAAACTAAACCAACCAAAAGACTGAATACACAACATAAAAAAAAAAAAAAGAGGCTGAGAGCAGCAGGGCTGTGGGAATTAAGAGGTTCATTTTGTTTCTTTTCGTTTTTTTAAATTATTTCTTAGTTAATCAGCTAGTCACACTGTGCAGTGGTGGACTGACTGTGCATGGAACACCGTCACAGGGATTGTGCCAACAGCATCACTACCCATTGCCTATTTCTGTCTGTCAAATGACATGTGGGAATCACGACAGCCAAGTACAATTGACAGCAGCCAAGAGGATGCTCAAAATAGCACCGATGAAACTGTCCAAAGACTCAGCAATTTAAAAAAACAAACAACAAAAGCTCATCTATACTTAAGAAGCTGCCCCAAATTTGCAACTCACTTCATTCAGCCTCTTCTGCACATCTCTACCTTTCCCCGAGTATTCTTCCAGAACATTTTCCACACGTTCTTTGCCAGCACCACACATGGTTTTTTTCTCAGAATTATTATGCATTTTGCACTTGGAACAGAAGACACTGTTGGGTGGACTGCTACCAGTACCAAAAGAGACTGAGTTTTCCATCACTGTGCTGAGAATTGAAGAAGCTAAAACACTCTGGTTGGTGAGAAAAGGGCCAGCAGTACCTGAAAGGCAGATAAATTTAAGTGTTGAAACAAAAGTTGTTACATGAGAATAAACTGTCATCTGTACAAACTGGACATTAGTGCCTCCCAGAGCCTATCTATCAAGAGTCAAACCTAGGAATTGTCTTTTCTAGGACAACAAAGCCAGCCAATTCTAGGGTTGCACACTGGGTGGGGAATACCAGAGTGTTCAGAGGAGAACACCTCAAAACTGCTCTGCTTTTACTGTGGGCTTGCATCAACAAGAGCTGCTCAAAATACAGGGCCTAAAGAGGATTCAACTTGAAACATGACATACAAAACTAATAAGCACCCTTTTAAATCACTAACTGTCTGCTATGTTTATACTGATTTACTCCTATATCTTGTTCTGAAATCTGTTTAATACTTGCCCACACTAGGCATACTGCCACTTGGTAAAGATTCCTCATGACTCAAAGAATACATCGTTGATTCCACTGGGAATTTGGTGGCTTTTTCATGGAGCTTCAGAGCCTCTTTTGTTTGTGTTTCCAGGGCCTCCCTGCAGAACAGCACACAGAAATATTTGCTGAAAAGGCAGGACTCAATACAGAAGAGTTTCCAACTGCACGGCGTCACAAATGCAACTTGAAATGAATAACTGAAAAGAGAAGTGAAACCAAAGAGTTTATTTGGTAACATTGTTGTATTTTCTCAGATTGCACTTGTACTTGGCAACACAGTGACAGATCTTCAACTGCTGCAGCTCCACTGTAGCCAACTGAACTACCCTGTTTTGCCACTAACAGGCATAATGAAGTCCAAACAAGTAAAATAACACTTCTTCAAACATACAGAACTAACTTACTTTATCTTCTAAAAAGATATTTCCTTTTATTTCCACATTTTTTTTCTCCTAGCTGGCCAGTAAAATGCTACCTTAGTGACACAAAACCGTAACTGTATGGTTAATCAAGCCCACAGAAATCTGTATTTAAAATACTTCATTTGCAGGCATAATAAGAAACACCTCAGAAAACCTGTAAATTCAGAAAAGCATTTTGTTATATAAAACCTCAAGCACAGAAGAAAGGAAACCCATGCAGATTCAGACCATCTTATTTCATTGGAATTGATCAGGCAATAGATCATTTCATGAATTTCTGGTGGGGGAGGAACATGTGTGTGCAAAGAAAGTAGACAGATAAGGGGGGAGGGGGAAGGCAAAAGGAATTTTTTCTGACCAAAAGAGAAGAAATACAGTCTAAGTGAGTAATGGGCAAGTTTTGGCAATTCACCTATAAGCTGTAAACAGAAGAAAGCTAAGAGGAAACATGAAGAAAAAATAGTTGAGGGACAAAGAGGAATCTGGCATTATGGAAAAATATTTTAAGCGGTAAGTCTACAGGTGAGGGAGGAATAGGAGGTCAGCAAGGAGAGCAGTCCCCTGTCACTTAGTGTCAGTACCGTTGTGTGTGCATAGCAGGGCTGTGACACTCACAAATGACCCGACTACAACACGCACAGTTGATTTCTGTCCACACAGCACTTATTTTTTCATAATGCAACAAGTCCCTGTGCACCACACTTGTTATGCTGCCTCTCTGTATTTGTCCTAATGTACCCTGATAAACCTGGATTTGCATTCTATAACATTACTGATAAAAAAGAGTGGAGGACACAGATGCAAACAGAGCTTCAGAGCATAGGGAAAAGCATCCTGAGGGGTCTGTTTCCCTGAAAGCAGGAAGAAGGAGCATCAGCTACAGACAAGGCTGGAATTTCTACCAACACCGCCCTGTTATTCTGCAGTATAACCTAAATGCATAAATAGGTTAACAGAATGACTAGAGAGATCCCCAGGACTACTACATTTGACAGTTGGGATAGATATTCAGATTCAGTAAGTCTTTACAATTCCCTGGACACTGAGATATTGGGACATACAAAGCAAAAATAGCACTTTTTCCTGACCATTTTTCTAAGCATCTGTCACTACACACTGCTACAATAATCACAGCTGGTGAGATGACACTTCAGTTTGCTCCATCAGTTTGAGTGAAGCAGTAAATCCAAGCTTTAGGAAGAAAAATACCATCCCCATTCTTCTCAGTTGGACATTAATTTTCCAATTCATCAATGAGCTTCCTTTGGGGAAAAAAAACTTCCAAATATTAGATACACAAACGTATATAGAAATCACTAAATCCAAGGACCATCTTCTAGGGGAGGAAAAAATAGAAACACCTGGGACATGGGACTACACTGTAAGTCACGGGGCAGCGGCAGGAGCAGTTTTGATATCATGGATAATGTGACATTTTGATATAGCCATTTAATCACCAAACACCACTGTGGGTGCTTCCTAAGGGCACATAATGGAGAAAAGAAGAGCCTTTTATCCCAGACCACAATCCCAAGGCCCAGAAATGCTTCCTTAATGCAAATCCATTGCTTCCAACCCTCAACAGAGCAGCCCCTCAAAAACTCAACTGCCCCACGATACCTGTCCTAAACCGGGACAGACCCTGTCACTCTCCGAATGAAATTTATCCTAACTCGGGACAGACCCTGTCACTCCCCGGCCCGCGTGTGCCGTGCGCTGAAGGAGAGCGAGGTCGCTGAGGGCTGAGGGCTGCGGCCGGCGGCGACAGCGGCTCGGGGCGGGCGGTGCGCAGACAAAATGGCCGCCGCATGCAGCCACCTG
>NW_010317017.1:82639-107651 GCF_000700745.2 Antrostomus carolinensis | reverse complement strand
TCTCCGCTCCGAGGAGCTTTTTACCTCATCAGGACGCTCATCTGCTCCTGCCTCCCCAGAGACCTTGCTTCCCTCACGACGAGGAGAACTACCTCGCCTCTTCTTTAGCTTTCTCCCCAGGAAGGGGTCGTCCCATGGCCGCGACTCGGTTCTCCGGGAGCCCCCCGCTTCATCTGAGCGCGGCCTCCGGGGGGCGCTCCGAGGAGCTTTTTACCTCATCAGGACGCTCATCTGCTCCTGCCTCCCCAGAGACCTTGCTTCCCTCACGACGAGGAGAACTACCTCGCCTCTTCTTTAGCTTTCTCCCCAGGAAGGGGTCGTCCCATGGCCGCGACTCGGTTCTCCGGGAGCCCCCCGCTTCATCTGAGCGCGGCCTCCGGGGGGCTGTGGCAGGACAAACGGCGGACGGGCAGCCCGGGCGTCTGGTCCTTTCCCGTGCCAGCCCTCAGCCTCAAAATGGCCGCTCATGTTGGCTGCCCCCCTCAGGCTGCTGGACAACGATGGCAGGTGAGTGAATGGTGCTGGGCTTGAGAATGGGGATAAAAATCTTCTTCTTCGCGGGTAAAGGAGGGTCTGAGTCATCTTCATCCCATGATTTAGTCAGCAAGGTAACATATTTTGGGGGACGGGACATGGGGACGGGATCATGAACTGATTGAAGGGAGAAGTTGGTTGAGGATGCGTTTTCCTGCCAGAGTAAAGGCCAGAGGGCCACAAACATCTTTCCAAAAATCCAGTTTAAAAATCAAAATTAAAATATTTTTATTTTTACACCAATCTCTTCAGAGATTAAATGTTTTTGAACTCCCAAAGATGACTACTTGGCTGGTAATTTGAATTCTTGGTGAGAGAGTGAGTGCAGGGTCAAGAGACGATTGCTTTATTTCAGCAAAGAAAATGATGTGGTTGTCTGTCCCATTTTGGATCTTGATTTCAGGAGTGAACATGCAGACGTAAACATGCTGTCCCTCTTTTCCAGTTATTCAAAATTAACAGCCACCAGTTTATACCAGACATCCCATGTTACAAGTTTCCAGGAACAGATGTATAAACTGGGCCCAAAAAGAAATCAGCATAGAGCAGCAGAAGGTAAGTCAGAGCAAACTCAAAAGATAGACATATATGTTTAAATACCTGATTAAGAAAAAAACCATATCACCATTTCTCAACTGAGAACACATCATTTTAATTTACAAGAGAAAAAACCTGTTCACCTAAAAAGCAACCCTAAAAACAAAGGAGGAAAAGTGGGTTTATGTGAACCACTTCAGACTGAGGGGAAAAAAGTAAGAATTAACCAGCTGATAACAGATCTCTGGTCCCCACTTTCCCAGCTGCATCGTGCTGCAGAGCTGACAGTGCATTAGCAGTAAAAAACACACAGAGAGGATTGAAAACAGCTTGAGGAAAGAAGGGCCTTGTATTGAGCCACCTAGAATAAGAGGCAGCATTGAAAAGAGATATTTTTCTTCTGTCTACAGAGAAAAGAGGCAAAGGACAACAGGTAAGTATGCTATGCAATATCCTGAAGCCAGATTTCAATGCTCAAACAGTCCCAGGTGTTAACAAAGCATGAAAACTGATCTGGGAGGCGGCCTGCACCTACCTTTGACAGACACTGGTGAGGTTTGTTTCTCCTGTATTTTGGATGGTGCACTGAGGTTTTGCTCCTTGCTGTGGGACTGGGGCAGGAGGGGGGCACTGATCATCTTGCATTCGTTCCTGCTTTTGCCGTGCCGTTTTGGCTGTGCATCCAGTTTCCAAATTCCTCTGAAGCCGTTAGGAGCCACCTGCCCCTTACCCCAGCCCCTTGGCCTGACTCGGTAGCCTTGGGAACAAACTCCTCCTCTGGAGCTGCTCATGTGTATGAGGGAGAGCCAATAAACGCCGAATCTGGTGTTGGATTTCTCCACAAATTGTCATTCAAATCTGGCTTCAGCGGGAAACTTGATAGCTTTTCCCCATCAGGGCTGTGGTAGGATGCTTTCGGCGGAGCATTACATCTCCTGGCAGCAGGTGCTTTTTTTGTCTGGTGTTCCCTGGGACTCCAGGTCCTGAGCACCCCAGCCTCTTTGCTGCTTTGACCTGCCATTCCTGAATCACCAGTTACACCCTAGGGGGTCAGAATAACTCTGTCCCTAACTCAGGATGTGATTCCTGAGTAACTCTTATCCTATTTTGGGAATATATTTGTGAAGAAAAACTCGAGAATCAACAGAGGTTTGCCAGCAGAATGCAAATATAAATTTACTGTGTTTAATATAATCCATTCCTCCCAGAGAGGACTATGAGCTGTGCACGGGGAATATAGCTTCAAAAGAAGGTAACGGAGTAATTTATGCTATCAGAGGCTCTACTTCTAAAATACCTGGGCCATACTCGCCAGCCATTTCAGATTTTGTTAAAAGCATTAATAATAGCTTATTTTTTAAGGGGAAAAAAAAAACAAAACAAGAAATTAATCTGTTTCTTCATATGCCACGTATCAAACATAAATGTCTGCAGAACTTGCCCTGCTCTTTATGGGATGAGCTCAGAGGCAAAACTGCATTATCACAGATTGGGATGACGTAGAGCCTGACAATAAGAGCATCTGGCCATGGTGCCTCAGGTGACTTTAGCTGTAGTCCATCTTGCAAGAAACAATTGTAATAAGTAGCTTGGCACAGAAACATCTGATCTCAGTAGATGTGTATATGTAAAAGCTGTCCAGTGGTGTTCACAGCCTGCTAAGATGGAGATAAATACTACAGAACTGTTCAATTAAATGAAGTGATGGCTGCCCTGAGCATTTTGTGCTTTCCTTTTTTTTTTTTTTTAAGTCTGTAACTGAGTCTCGACAAGGGAAACCCCTTTAGCTATTGCATAATAATATGGGATAATTCCAGGTAATCATAGAATCTTTTCTTAATTTAGCATTAGAATGAGGATTTATCTTCGATGTCTTTGCTTTTGTGCATCTTGATAAGATATTCCATTCAGAGTGCAAAATGGCCCTTTATCTGGAAAGACTTAACAGTAATATATAGAAAATCAAGGATTGTTATTGCTGCAGTGGCCTCCATGTTGTTACAGTTGTAATACTTGTATAACAACAACCTAAGTGTTGTAAGGTTTTGGTGTTGTACTGTGATGACTCTTTCTTGATTCCTGATTCAAACTCATTTCAGCAGAGTAATTCTCTGTGCATTACATCAGGTAGGTGGAAATTCAGATGCAGAGAGAAAATCTGCAGTTCTGCACCTCCTTCAGTTGTGACAGCACTTGTGCTCTCCGTAGGGATGGATCTATTCCTCACCTTGGCTTGTTGCTTTTCAGTTTGCTTTGAGTAACTGACAGACCCAGAGCTATTTTGTGCCAGAGGCTTTTTGATGTTCACCATAGAAAATTCTTTCTTTTCAAACTTCAAAAACAAGTGCCTTTTCCAACACAAGAAGGACACAGATTCATGGATTTTGCAGCTTACTTCTGTGTCTTTGTTCTTTCCTTTCACTCTCAGATCTCTGTCTTTCACTTTCCCTATCTGATTTTTCATGTTTTACTTCAGGCCTGTCCTGAAAAGCAGGCTTATTCTGTGGCCTGGAAGGAAGATGAACTCAAATCCAACCTGAAATCTGAGCAGAGCTTCCCCATGTAGCCCTAGGAATGTCTATCTAGAAACAAATTTTGAATGTAGGCAGTTGATTCCAATCCCTTTGAGGCCACACAGAGTCTTAATATGTTCTCTCCTGTAATTTCTTCTTTTAGATGCAAGACTGACATATTACAGAGTTGAGTGGATGGATATGTTAGTCAGCTCAAGCTGATGGGAGGTATAGAAAAAGTATAGAAAAAGCATATTTTCTATTTACTTGTTTCTAATTTTTTAATGTAATAAATCTTCTGAAGAGTTGTTGCCCCAAGAAGGAATGATTTACTTCCTAAGAGATTCAGGAGGGTTGTGTCTTTTGACACTTGTGTTTTGTCCTGCCCTACTGCAGATTTAGGTGAATGATTTGAGGACTCGGAGGGAGATGAAGAAGCTGGGATGGCCACTGGTGCTTGAAGGCCATCTATTATTATTTAAAATTCCTGAAGCTCTTCAGCTTATAAAAGAGCCCTGTCTGGAACAAAAAGAGAAGTTTTTCTGTGATAAAACCAGTGAGCTAGGAAAAAGAAGCACTGCTTTCATTTTTTAGCCTTTTCATGCTTCACGTATGACCATGAGCAAATCATCCCTTCCCTCTTTATCTGTGAAAGTTAAAGACCCTTCAGAAAGTTAAATTTCTATCCCCTTCTGTTCTCCTTAACAATTTAAAATATAAATTCCATTGAACAGAGCTGTAACAAGCTTTTTCCTTGCTCAGAAGCAGTTTGTGCACAACTAGAAATGTAAAAGACAGCAAAAGCAGGAACAAATGTGAGATGATCAGTGCCCCCTGCCTCACCCTGAGCTTTTTGCCAGCCTGCTTGTAACAACTGTTTTCTGCCAAACATGAAATATTGGGTAGTCAAGTTTTACTTCAGCTCTTCTGATGTCCAACTCTGAACCGTTTTGGTGTGTTACTCTTCCTCTGGAGTCCCTTCAGTACAGATGAGAGATCTGCTTTATTTTGTAAACTTCTCTTTAGAGGTAAGTTGTGAATTTGCTTCCTCTGAACTTACAGGATATAACTAAACAGCAGGTAGCTTTGAACTAAGATTAACTTCATTTCTCAGCCAAAAAAAGGCAGTAACAAATGTGTACAAAATTCAGGAGCTTCATTTCCTTTCTTTGATTTCTAGGTTTACCTTTAATCTGATATAATGACTTCCCAGCTCAGGGACCCAGGTAAAACCAGTTACACCACTCTGAACACTTAGCAAAGATTCTGCTTCCTTTCTGAAAGGGAAAAGGATAGCAAATGGCTATTAGCTAAACTGCAAAACGTTTGCATTTAAATCAAATGAAGTCAAACTGGGACAGCTGATGCTGCCAGCAGATGGGGGCAGTATTGCTCTGATGAACTTCATTCACAAAAGAAACTTGGAATATTTGAAGGAATTTAGGAAAGGTCAGAGAAGCCACCAGCAAGGAGGCAGTGCCTTTATCGATGATCAGTGTAGGCTTTCATTATGAACTCTGAAAAGTTAAATCAATGGTAACTTATCCTGCTTTAGCTGTACAGTATTTGACAATTGAGGGGAAGTGTTCTGACGTGACTCTATTCCAAATTTATTTTCTCTTACTCTGAAAACATGCAGAATTTTAATTCATATATATTGTTCTGTATGGACAGCGGTTTTCCCAACTCAAGTCTCTGCTATTGCACCCCAACAGAGCATATCTCTGAGCATAACTCCTCATAGAAGAGTTCAGAGAATTCATTTCTTGTAGCAAATAGTGCTGAGATACCTGTGCTATTTGAGGCTCTTATCAGAGGCAAGATGAGAAGAAAAGGTTTGTATTTAATACTTTGAGACATTTATATGTAAGTGAATGGCAAATATTGCTTTAATTGTGTTCAGCACTGAAATCTATTTCTTTGAAGTATTAGTTTTCAGCTAAAGCACAGCAATGCTCATCTGCACATGGTTAATCCCACTTTCTTCATCAAGAGTTGCTGTAGGTTATTAAGTTATCTAGCACTGTTTTTGTTTGCATTGCATCTGTCAGGAAGTTAAATCCCACATGTGTGGCTACAATCGCAAAAATCCTCTGGTTTCTTTAGACATCTCCAAGAGGTTAGCATGTGAGGATGGCCCAGAGTGTTTTCTTAATGAGACATGTATGAATGAGGTACATAAGAACAGACTTCTGTGAACATCTGACAGTTTCCTAACTCCTGGGTGGAATAAGAACCTGCTGAGAAAGCAGCACAATATCTGGCAGCCCTTTTTGAATGACTGATCAAACCTTTTTCCTTTTCTAAACCTTCCCCCCTTTCATAGGTCTCTGATAGATTCAGGCATCTGTATGTGACCTTTTTAGAGCTGGAGTAACAGTATGAAGAACGCACAGATCTGGGGGTAGGACAAGGAGAAAACAATGTGCTTGCAATGGTGACAAACTTGCTGGAGATAGTGGCAAAAATTATGGGTTTCTGATAGATTCAAGCAGCTGAAATGAGTTGCAGTGCTGGAGCAGAAGAAAAACTATACCTCGGATATTATGTTGGTAACTGATAATAATAATCCATTGAGAAATAGGGCTCTTACTGAAATTCTGTTGTCTGCAGACATTAGCTGTGGTACCAGCATTTTGTATTGGAAATTGATATAATCCAAAGTACCACCTTTGGCTTGTTAACAGCCTGACATAGTCTTACACAGTCTTAAATAGTCCCGATGGCTATGGATAGGAGGATGTATGACCCCAAGAGACGGTTCTTGGAGCCTTAGCCTGTCTCTAGAAGGCCTGTGGAGGGACAGAAATGAATTGGTGTTTGTGGTCACTCAGAATGAGGGTTTTTACAGTGAAACACTAGGAGTGTAAAACGACAGAAATGTGATTTGAGGCTGAAGGGTGAATTCTGGGTAAAAGCAATCTGTAAGCCTGACCAGGATGTGAAGCTAATGAAAACTCAGCCCCTAGGAGGGCAGCAGAGAGGACAAAGCTGAATATAAGCAGGATTGAGGATCATGTACCATGAAAAATAAAGGGAGGGGCCTCTTTTCTGCACTCCTCTTCATGGCTATTGGGAATGAGAGCTGGGAGACATGGGGCAAATAGAAGGCTCTGGGGAAACTGTAACTTCTTAAAGGGGATGGGAATGGAGTGGCATGAAGGACATGAACAAATGCAAAGATTTCTGGTTTTAGAATTGCAGATCCACAGCTTTTCCCCACAGATCACTATGGGTTTGTTAACACAAGACCTTCACAACTTTCAAAGCCTGAAGGAGAAATAACGCACATCCCAGACACTATTTAAGATCAAAAGTGTGGGTACTATAGAGGCATATGTTCTCCACCATCCTGTTGAAAGGCTGATAAAAACCAGAAATTTTGTTAACACCTTCAGTGATAAATGCTGTTGACACCTGTGTAAGTGGTGAGTCAGGTGCCTCAGCCTATGTGCATATATGCAAGGACAGATGCACCCACATGGATAAGTTCTACAGTCGTGGTTGGTGACTGCCTACATTAATACAAGTATCTTAAGGTCTTAGTGTTATTTCTTATCCCATGTATTGGGAAAGCATTGACTTTTATGACAATGTAAACAGGGGAAAGAAGGGAAGTTGGAAGAGTCTGTGAAGAGGAAAGACATTCCATGAGAGCAAAATTATTAGCAGTGTTCCACTGTGCTGATTTGGAACAGGTCCATTGTGTTTTCAGCAACTGGCAGTTTGGATTGTTACAATTCCTTGGCAAGTACAATAGAAAGATGGTGGTTTCCGGGGGCATAATAAAAGAGTGAGCCCCAGCTTTTGCACACTGAGTTTTATAATTGCATGCCTGATGTGCACAATTGGGCAGCACTGCCTTACTTGCCTTAATCCCTCTCTCTCTCACTTCCTCACCCTCCCTCATAGCAGCAATAGCTGCTGCAGCTTGGGCAGATCATTGTGGAGATCACAGAAAATGAAAAGAGCTCAGCTATAGTCTTAACGTTTTTCCCAAAGGATTAATTTCACCTGCTTCTCCAGTTTTCCTGATAGACTTTTTTTTGCGCTTTTTAATCCAATAAGTATGGCGTTATTTCACATTTTAAACCCCTCTAAATAGTTTTAGGAATGGACGTTCTTTTTCCTCCTCCCCCAGCCTTTTTTTTTTCTTTTTTTGACAAGTCAGAAAATTGTGAAGTAAGCGGAGAGAGTAACTGAGAGCTCGAGAGGGAGAAGACGCTTTCATTCTTTTAGTGCAGTGGGCTGAGGCAGAAAGGCCATTGTAATGGTAAATCGCACGCAGAAAGGAAGAAAAGACTGATAATCAATCACAAATGAAGCATTCCTTTGGATTTGGGCAATTTGCTAGCCAGGGGCTTTTAAATCTAGAAACTTATTTTTTCTTTTTCTGCCCACATCTTTAAAAACGTGAGTTTGATATACTGAAGACAGGAAGATAAATCTTTACGAAGCATCACACCCAGAATACCTGAAATGCCAGTAAAGCCTTACAATTCTGAAGGAGAAACAGCACGCTCAGATGTTGGTGGGAAATGTTTTTAACCCATCACCTTGGACTCCAGCTCTGAAGAAAAATTTTCTGTCTCAGACTCTTCTTGTTTCATGTGTTTGGGGATGACTTGTGGAGGGCTTCTGGGGAGTTTAATTTGCAGCTTCGTCCTTCTGTGATTGCCTGAGTGGGTTTTGTGTTTGTCTGCGTATGTTATAGGACAGATGAGGATGTTAGACAATATTAACACCAGCATATCATCTTCAGAGTCCAGCATCACCCATAAAGGAAGATACATCTACCTGGAGGCACTGCTTCACGGAGGAGCTCCATGGGGATTCACGCTGAAAGGTGGACTGGAGCACGGGGAGCCATTAATCATCTCAAAGGTATTTTTCTTATTTTAAATGAAATGCAAACAAGTTCGGAGTGGTGCCTGAATTAAAGGGCAAGAGTTTTAAAATAACACTGAAATGTTATATTTAACACTTTATTTGGCTTGGTTTTGAAAAGTGTTGAGCACCTATTCAGGTCAGTACATTTGCTCAGGAGCTACGTATTTGAGCAACACAGGAGAGCTCTCGGCATTGTTTAACTATCAAAGTGTGGTTTTAGTCCTGCAGGAAGTATCCTGGCTTGCAGAAATTGGCTCTGTTTCCTTCACTGCTATGAAAGGGAGAGAGTAGAGAACTCTCATGAGGTGACCTGGTGTCATGAAGTCATAGTATATCTGAGCATGTTCAGTAATCCATCACCACCTCTTCTGAAGAGAGAAGAAAATGCTTTAAGTCACATGATGTGATGTTGGCTAATTAGAAGTGTATGAGGGGAAACAGACTGATAAATACTTGCACCTGTTTGGTGTGTATATAGATTATGCTATGTTAGTGGTTGTCTCACCCTACATACTCTGTATTTACTAAATATCTGTTTTGTATTGTACACCTTCAAGATTTTTATGATTTTAATTATTCATGATTGAGTACTGTCAACAGGCAACTAGTAGCATAGCTCACAAGGATATTTTGAAGGGGAAAAAAAATGGGAGAAAGTTCCTTGCTTTCATTATAATTGGGCTCTTAAAAGTACCCAAGTACCTCAAGATGCAGATACTGAAGACAATGGGTTTTTCAAAAGCATTACATTTAATCTGTGAATGTCTAAAATATGTTTGACCTATAGCTCTAAAACTCTTTTGAAAATAGGATTTAGGTAATTCTGAAATTTTACCTGTAGTAGCTCTTAACAATTTCTCTTCTGTGTCATCTGTCTGGTGCAATCTGCTTGTTTATAGTATGTATCTATATAGCAACCTACTAGGTGCATATATGTACTTATGTCTAATCTTACTCCCTCATGTAAACTGGGCTATATGTGGGGAATTCAAAGGATGAGAACCAAAGAAAAAGAAAAATCAGCTAAAAGAAAATGCTGATATTGAAAATGAATGTTATTCCAATCCTGCAACTCACTGTGCAGACACATTCACATGAAGACTGTCAGTCACTTCAGTAGTTCACCTGAAATAAATTATTTTGTAATGAGTGCATCTATATATTGAAAGTAAAAAAGGGGCTCTTCCATGAAAGTTCTTTCATCATATAGGGATTTTTGAAGTTTCACTTAATCATCTTTCTTGCAGGACCTTTTTGGAGATAGATTGTCAGAGCCACATAAAGCAAAACTAGCCCCGCTGAAATGGTGTTGTATTTTTTAATTCTATAAGCATGAGGGACTAACACTTCAGTCAGGTTTTTCACTTTTATTGGTAGCATTCTGCATTTGTGAGGAACAAGTTCTGTTTTGCTTTGACATTCTTCTGTGATGTAAAAAGCGCCAGCCCTCCCCTTTTGCTTGCTTTTTTTTAATTGGGGGCAGGGAGGCAGAGAGGAAGAGAGATGGCTCTGGCTGCTGAACATTAATTAATCTATGGGATTTGGTTTCCACAACAACCAGGCCCCTTAATGTCAAACATGCCTGGAGTGTGCATAGCGCCACTGGGAGCTCTATGACTTGTGCCTGCCGTTTGTGAGACAACACTGCAAAAATGTGGTGGGTTCTTCTTTGGCTTTTTTTTTTTTCTTCTTAACTTGTAGCTACTGCTTGGTTTGTGTTATCCACGTTAGCTTTTTGTTGTTCTGCTCATGGGTCGCTGATGCAGAGCTGGAGAGTGGCTGGCATGTGAAAACTGCTTTCTGGAATTCATGCAGAACCTAGAGCTGTTTCCTGGCTTCCAGTTTCAGCTGAGAAATTCCTCTTGTGTTTGAATTCACGATGTGCTCTTCAGAATTAATTGCATGTTAGTCATTTGGCTAATTCAGCATTCTTCTTCTGATTATACTGTGAAGCAAAGAGGAAGTGTGATAATGTGGGAAAATTATAAATTTAGTTATGTTACAGGTTAAATTCTGTACTTGCACAGAAGTCCTTAGAGAATCATAGAATGGTTTAGGTTGGAAAGGACCGTTGGAGATCTCACTACTCATGCAGGTATGCACTAGGAATGATCCAATAACAGTTCTAAATATTAACTATAAATATCAGAAAATGTAGATGTCAGTTTTTAATTTCTGATTATTCTTAATAAAGGTAGGAGATGTATTTCTGTTTCAGCTCCCCGGTCTATTTTGACAAATACATTGTATTTATGTCCACTTAACTGTCTGTTTGCATTGACAGAGTGGTGTTAAATGGCTTTAGTGTACATAAAAATGTAGATTTCAGCTAATATTTAAGCTTGTAACCATGAAAGCTTGCAATGTGACTTAAAACAATCCAAGTAACGTAGTTGTATTGTTATAGAATACTAGACAGATAACAAATCTGTTTGCATGCAATAATTCTTTGTAGCCATCAGGAACTGATGCTCATTTGGGACCCACAAGTGTTGGTGTGTCTCAGCATCAGACTAAAGACTGATAGAAGTTAAAACCCAAGATGAGTGAAGCTACAGATGCACAAACACTGTTTCTCTCAGCTCTCTGCAGTTCTTTGGAAAGATAGATTTTTTTTTTTTAATTTTATTTTTTCTCACCAATAATATACCAAGAAATTCCCCCAAAGCAATGGGAGCAACAATTGGGACTGTAGATTGCAAAAACCAGCCCTATGTTCTCAGCTGGTAGAAGGTGCTGTGTTAGTGATCTGGTTACCATAGTTTTAGTACTGCCTTCAAAAGAAGAACGGGTTATCTACTGCCTTTGAGGAGAAGTCCCTTTGCTGCTGTATAGATGTATTGCTGCGCTGCTGTGCAGCAAGACCGGCTGATTTCTCAGTTTGTGTGTGTGGTTGAGTGCACAGCTAGGCACACTTACAGTTAACACACTAGTAAATGCTTTGCTGAATCAGGCATGATGCTCAGCACATCATGCAACCAAGTCTAAATCAACTTGTCAGAGATGTTGGTTGTAGAGCTAACGTGAATTTAGATAGTTAAAACCGATGACCTTTTTATGCTAACGCTGTTTTTTTCCCCTGTGGAAAGACAAACCTGTTCTGAAGCAGTTGATATTTGACAGCTAATTCAAAGTCTTCAACACAGGTCTCTTCGTAATGTGTTTTGCTGGAGGTGAGGGCTGACCATTAACAAATAAATTGCATCTGACTCATATTTTCCCCTCTCCACAAAGGAAGCTGCTTTGACGTTCCCTCTAGTCAACTTTGTTTGATCTTGTTTCTGGACTGACTGTATACAACTCACCACACGAAGGCTGTAGAATTATTATATGCTATGATTCTGACTGTGTAGAGCATTTAAAGGAACATACTGATTTTTCAGCTAAAAGAAATTTGGCAATGCTAACAGTGTGTCAGCAAAATGGGAACTTGGAGTGTTGATTGTCCTAGAGAGCAGCACTTAACCATCTGGGGAGCGAAAGGAAGTTCTCTTTGTCTTCTGGAGGTGTGCGTTGGGCCACAGTGCTTTAGGATTGTGCATGGTATTCCTGGTCTGCCACCTAAGCACAGGCTTATGAGGGACCCTCAGAAATAAGCTTTGTGGAATCCTCCCAACATCATTTTTTGTTGAACCAGAAGGAAAAGAATGGAAGAATAGGTAAAAAGTAGTCAGTTACACATTCCTTTTCTGCTGCACCTCAAGGGAACATCCAAAAATCAGTGCCTAGATGAGCACCAGAATGTCACTGAGTAGCAATGAGCGAACGTCCATTAAGATGAATCGTGGGCTGAAAATTAACAATATGTATTTTCTCTTTAGTATTGATTATGTGGGTACAGAACATGTTGTCAGTGAGGAGTGTGGATGAGAGTTTGAAAGGGAGCTATAGATACAGCTATAGCTATAGTCTTACCATTCTTCTGGGGAAGAATTTCTCATTTATATGAACTTAGAGAATAGCTCACGATAGACTACTGAGCCAGAGGCATAGTGACTTGTTCTGTCACTATTTTTTAATTATTATTATTATTTTTTCTTTGAAAGTTTCCACACTTGTTCCTGTCTGGTTAGTGATGGACTTTATTTTTCTCTTCACTACTGAAGAATAGCTTGGGGCCTCTGTGTCATTCATGTTTTAAAAAAATACTCCTGTTCACTATTAATTTTCCGATATACTGTGAGTGGTTTCACTTTCAAAGCTCGTTGTTATGCTCATGCTTTCTTGCAGAGCATTTTCTGCACTGGTTATGCATTTAGGGCCATAGGTATGGATGTTGTGTATAATACGGCAGGTCCTTAGAAATGTGTTTTTTCTTGTTTGAGAATAGAACAAGAATGGTATAAAAGAGTCACCTGCGTGCTCATCTCTTACTACATCATTTTACAGGGCGTGGAGGGTTGGCACGTTCGATACTCCTTCACTTCTTGTATCCACTGGGGAACACTGAGCAGTAAGTGGGCAGTAATTAATCTAGGACTAAACCATAGTGTAATTGCTTGTGCTTAGTCTCAGTCCAAAGGCAGGTGAAAAGGTGGTCCTGTGAGCAAAAAGAAGGACAGACCTGCAAAGATCAAGGACCAAATCAGCTTGGTCAACAGAAAGTATTTCTTCCCAAGTCCCCTCTCCCTGCCCTTAGCACTTCTTTCAGCTTTGGCACTGGAGAAGGGTGTGCTCTGTCTGCGGTTGAGCTCAGGGGTTCACTGTGCAAATTCATTTGCCTACACATCTGAGTCCTGGTGCTAGACCATGGCAACACCCAAGGCAGACACCTGATCCTAGACAACATGGAAATCTGGATGATGCAGACCTTTGCTTTCAGAGAAGCAGAAGAGAACTGGTGCTGTAACTGTTTCAGAAAGCAAAGGGGCGGTTCTTCATCTCTTCCTTGTTTCTCAGGGCTCAGATTAGGGCCTCCCAAAAGACTGCTGATGCCAGCACAAGGGACAGGATCATCTACCTCTTCTTAAAGCTAGGGAGTGGCTTGATGAAAAGGCTTCTGTTGTCAGCCCCCTCCATTAGACTGCTGATCATTCTTGAGCACAAAAAGACTTCTGTTCACTTCCACAGCGCTGAATTAGCAATTGCAGACAAACTGACTGACTGAAGTGAGCAGTGGCTTGCTGGGCATTGCTGCTGCACTAGCAAAATCAGTAGGAGCTTTTCAGACTGCAGATAAGCTGTTGGAAGGGGTAGTGCCAGTTGGTCTGTGATGCATCATGATGAACCCACCTACCGGGAATACCTTAGTTGTCCGTTTTCAACAAAGATCAGCACAGATGAATGCCAAGGTGCACAGAAAACTGGGTGATGAAACATTGCTGAACATGCATGTGGAAGGAAATTACCCTTCAAAAAAATCACACCTCTCTGGTAACACAGGGTAGGGGTGACAACTGACCAGTGTCTGTCTCCAGTTGACCAGTTGTGCTTTAGAGTTATCTCCTTACCAGAGCTGCAAAGGTTTGATCCAAATCCACAGAGACAGCTCGTCAGAAAGATCATGTCTCCACCACTGCATTGTAACCATGTGAGTTAGAGGACCATATGCAGTCACAAAAAGGTGTAACAGAAGAAATGTTTTCTTCTCAGGTTCTTGAACGGAGAGGAATCCTGTGTGATTAAACACATGTAATCCTTAGGGTCAATAAATGGAGCCTTCGTAAATCCTGCCCTGGCTTTAGTTTACATGAAGGAGATTAGACAGAAATATGCCATGTATCCTTGTTAGCTTGGCTGTAGCAGGTATAACCAGAGTTGAGATTTACACTGATCCCAGAGTGAGAACCAGGGAATACACTCTTCAAATCGGTGTTTGTGTAGAGTAGATGATTGCTTGTGAAAGGCTCTACTACATTCAACCTTTCCCATGCTTCTTGGGAGCCCAAGGCATAGGAAGAAAAAACAACATCGATAATAGAGCTGGAGCTGAGCTAATCTCATCTCAAATTTCATCAGTGTTTGTCTTTAGGATCTTTTGATGAAGCTCAAAACTGTGTGGAGCATGAATCCAGTATGGATCAGTTGTGCATGATCTACTCACACTTTGTGAGGGATCTTTGAAAGTGAAAATGAGATTAACTCTAATTTGCTTGCCAGCTAACGTTGGTAGTCAAAGAAAAAATGTCCAGAGGCCTTTGAAAATAGACTGCTAAGCCACAAAATCTGTCACTTATTTGTGTATTTCCAAAGCCTTGAGTGGATCACCATCTGGTGGTAGTGGAGCGTCCCCAACCAGTGTCAGAAAACCCTGAAATATGTCAGTATCCATCAGCCCAGGAGGCAAATCTCTCCCCTGCTTGAGAGCTGAGACAGTAGACTTTGCTGCTGAGCATGAACAACCGAAACTGATGGGCATTCTGCCATCATTCTGGAGTCCTCAGGCTGCGTTTCTGACCCTGCTTAGGAGAGGCTTTCTTCTCCTGTCTGACACAAACCTGCCATTATGATTGTAACAGGGAATATCCAATTAATAATAGAAAAAATACAATTCCACATCGGGACTAGCTTGTGTGCAGGAAGATTTAGCATCTTCTCGTTGCCTGGCACCCAGCCACATCAACCTCACATCTTGGGTTTCTTTCTGTGAAGTTACCAGTGTGGTCTGCATTAGGAATGCCAGCCAGTGCAGTTGCTGAACAGGACCAAGCCTGCTTAGTACACATGACCCTTGGGTAGCCCTGAGTATGACACACCAGTGATGGAGCGAGGGTTGCTAGATATTTGGATGTTTCACCTACTCTAACCCCTCAGCTTTGGCTCACTTACGAGGTTCTTGTTTCCGAGGGAGATCTGCATACTTCAGAACCCTAGGTCTTTGAAGAGACTCAAGTCGTAAGTTGTTAAATGCCAGAAAGCATCTTTCTCCTGCAGAAAGGGCAGTTGAGATTGGATGTGAGGAAGAATTTCTTTGCTGAAAGGGTTCTCAGGCACTGGAAGGGGTTGCCCAGGGCAGTGGTGGAGTCCCCATCCCTGGAGGGGTTTCGGAGTCATGTAGACATAGTGCTGAGGGACATGGGTTAGTCAGGGACTTGTCAGTGTTGGGTTAATGATTGGACTCCATGATTTTAAAGGTCTTTTCCAATCCAGGCAATTCTGTGTGATTCCGTGTGTGAAATACAGTGTGTGTCTCTTTATCACACTTAGCACTCAGAGTGAAAAAACATCTTCCTAAATGTTGTCGGTTTGTTTTAAGTAAGAGAGAGCTTTTGTAGGTTCATTCACATGGCTGAACTAGAAATAGAGTTCGGGTCTTCTCATTTTCAGACAGACAGTGCCTAAATCTATTTCCACAACTCTTGTTACTTTGCAGTGAACTTAAAAAAAACCTCAAACAAATAAATGATTCCAGGTTTCTTGGTCAATTGAAATTAGGAAAAGGTCAACAGGAGCAGAAAATATCAGCTTATCCAGGACACAGCTTGTTTAACATCCGAACTGGTATTCAAGCATACTATTAATTTTTCACACTTGCATTAAAAAATAATAATAAAAAAAAATCAAACCCCAGTGAAGAATGGTTACTGCTGATAAGAAAATCACTGTGCTTAAATTCATTAATAGAATAGGCTGTGGGATACATTTCAAAGCATGGGGTGAGAAATAAGCTCCCAAATCCCATTAAGAAATAACAGGATTTATGTGCATTCCTCCCATATATTAACTTTCCCCTCTGGAAACGTCTTGTGCTGAGTTGGTACCATTTTTTCAGGCAGGTGCAATGTTTTTTTCAGTTCCCACAGACTTCTCCAGATAATCTGCCAGCCTGAAAGCCATTCCCTATTCTCACCCAAGAATGGGGATTTTCCGATGCACGGATGGATGATGAGTTTGGCTGACAAATGTCATAGCTCTGTGTTCCGCTGCGATTCAGTCACACATTCTGCAACGATGCTGTAAGCAGTTTTGTCCTGGCCCTATCAGCAGTTAAAATGTTTTAAACACCAGCCAACAGAGATAGAAGAGATACTGGGTTTTAAGAGCCATTATCAGTAATGGGTCATTTTCTGAACATGACTTGACATAGAGAGATAAGATTTGTGATGCTCAAATCTTTGGGGAATCGGTTTGTATTGTTGGCAGGGTCAGTTTTATTAGCAATATGTTAGAGGTTTTTCACCTTTTTATTGAAGGCAAGTTTTTGTAAATATGCTAAATCTTCACATTTGCCATTTCATGTAAGAGTTTTTAAAAACGTGGATAAATATCAAATGCTAATTCACCTAAAAACGAAGATCACAGAATCACGGAAATATTTGCTGAAGAAATGGGAAGGAGATCAATTTTAAAAAGTGGAAGCAGTTTCATGGGGCAGAAGGAGGCCAGAAAGGTCTCTGGGATCCCTGAAGAAGACACATGTTGTGGCAAAAGGTGTTTATTTCAGAAGAATCAAGAAAGAGTCTGCTACGTGTTGCAGAAAAATTCCCAACACCTAAAGGGAACTACTGACTTCCTGATACCAAGTGTTAACTCTGGTCATACACAAGTATTGTTCTTGGTTTTCTGTTCAGCTGGTATTTAGTATTTATTTTTTCTATCATGGTAGTGCCAGCCAATCCCAGTTGGAAGCTATGACCCCTTTGTCCTGTTTGAGTGTCATTAAAAAAAATCTGCTTCCAGGCATTCAGAATTTATGGTTGTGAAACAGTCACAAGATGTAAATATAACGAAGCAAACATGGCAATGGGTGAGAAGTGAAGCCAGGGTGAGTCTGCAAATGCACCGGTGAATTTACTACCTCATATAATCATGATATTGCTTGGAGTTCATTCATTATTTAATGTTTGATTTTAAGGTATTTACAGTGGCATATAATCACTGGATTAATCATGTCCTTGAAAACTTACAGTAGTGCTGGATCCACTATTGCAATTTTTTAATTTTCATATTAGGATATGCATTATTTAAATGAACACTTCATTTGGAAAAGTGTGTTGGTCCCTAATGTCATATCTTATGTTTTTATATGTTGGTTGAGGACCAATCTTGCAAGTGGCCTGAGAAAAATCCACATTTCTCAAATGCAATCTCATAGAAACTGGGAAATGAGCTGATGGAATTCAGACCAAAGATCTGGCTGTTTTCCAGGAGCAAATACATGGGCAAGACACATTTCCAGTTTCAAGAGAAAGGCTTGAAACGGAGAAAGAAATGCAAAACATTTGGACAGAGAAGGGTGGAGTTGTGGGAGGAATCTTCATTTTCTCAATGATTCCTCTCCCCTCCCTTCTGCCCCGCTCCATTTCATGTTTGCTTAAAAGCAGTTGCCAGTGTTTGTTGAATAGTGTCAGCGTAGAAGGGATGCAGCCACTGACCTGACTGTAAGGCAACAGCAAAAGGTTAGGAGAATTAGTCTTGTACCGCAGACTTGTATTAATAGTTGTATTGTCGTGCTGTTGGCACCAGCTCTGCAATTAAATAAGTTGTTGGCACTCTTCCCTAGGTTAAATTGCTACTACTGTTCCCCCTGCTTGCAAGTCAATGAATACAACACTTCTGGGGAGGCAAGTTCAAACATTTTTGTTCTTCTGGGATTCTGTACATTTCTGATTTCAAGCTAAGAGGTTTCTGCTGACTTTCAAAGTAGACCTCTGTTGTTGTTCTGTCTCTGCAAACTAATACTGGAATAACCAAGCAGGGAAGGAGGTGCTTGAAGGGGAAAAGACACAACAAAAGACTGATGTAGAAACAAGTGCCTTTAGAAGGGGTCCTTGCTTTCTCTCATGGACTCATGGATGGTTCTTAGCACTGGGCTATTGTTGTAGAGGATTAGGTTTCCATCACAGCTTCTTCAGGGTCAACTTCCCCTTTTTATCAGCCCAGAAAGACACAAATATGGGGGGGGTTAACCCTGCCTTTCCTTGCCCAAAAGTGCAAAGCAGCCACTTTTTCCAGCCCAAGGCTGTCTTCCCACTCCTGCTTTACTCACTGGCAATTGGGTTTGGCCCAGGAGCCCACGCACCCTTCTGTGCTGTTCTGCAGTGGCCACTTAGAGCAATGCACCTCCCCAGTCCTGCTTGCCAGAAAACGTTGTATTTCCAATTTATTAACAGTTCCTTCTTTGGGAAAAGGAGTGCTTGAGCTTCTTCCCAAGTCTGTCTCTAATTTAGCAGCAGGTGTTGGCCTACCAGACAGCACCTACGTCTTCACCTGTTCACTAAGAGACATCTAAAAATTGCTCTTCCCTGGCATATCATAAATTTGTTTTTCTACAGTGTTTTTAGTAAAACTAGGGAGTCCACCGCAGTCTGACTTCTTTTTGTGACCTACATTAAAACTAAGACTAAGATGCAGTCCAGTCCTTTGAGGTAGCAAACCATAAACATCAGACACAAGAACTGCAAGTGCTTCAGTCTCTATTTCCCTGTGGCCAGTGTTGAAATGTAGCAAGACTGGGGAGACTGTGCTACTTCCTGGATGAGTTGAGAAACTTGTATGTGTAATGGCTTTCTAAGAAACTGGTGGTATACAGAAAAATATCTAGGGAGAACCTTACTCTGTGCTTTCCTTAAGACTGGCTGTTGTTTAATCAATCATCAGATGTTAATAACAAACTGCATGGAGAGGTTTCTCTGTCTACCCAGGGCATGAAGTTTCTATGGCTTATATCAGTGTTTAATGGAGATGGATATTAAGTGAGCCGCTAGCACATCAATCGAAGTTGGAGGTTAGGAGAAGGGAGTAAGCAGAAACAAACGTAGCGCGCTCGACTGACTCTGTCTCTGCAACTTCTTGTGTGTCTCATCAGCTGCTGTAACAAAAGGTTCCTCTGCTGGTTGGAGCTGAAGAGAACCAGGGTGAGCATCTATTGTTCTATATGTTTTATTGTTCTTGGGCTGTGATCTTGTCAGCTCTCGTTAGCTTAACAAGTTGAACTGTGTCACTCCCTGGATGGGAGACTTTGAAATGCAATGAGAAGTGACACAGAGTGGTTCAGTCTGTAGCTCTGCTCCCTCTGAGTCAGTGCTGAATCACTGACCCATCTGGGTTTGAGGTGGAGAGGGTGTGATAGTGCTGCTCAAGGAGACATTCTGGCTTCAGTGATGAGATGTTACAGAAGGTCAGTATGTGACCTATTTTATTAGAAAAAAAATGTGATCCGATGAGCCAAATTCTGTTTGGGATAAATTGCACACCAACACCAGCACCATCACCTTAGTTTTTTCTTGTCCTAGAACAGCTAAGGGTTGTGGGTAGCTGTTGTGAGGTGCTTTGATAGCAGATGACAGTGCCTGCAGTGAAATTATTGTATGGGGTTTTTTTAAATATATATGGATACTTAAATATATATGTATATTTAAATATATATGTATATGTGTGTGTGTGTGTCAGCTGAGAGTGTTTACCATTTGTAATCCCATGAAGTACCAAGATGAAAAAAAATTCATGCCTTTGAGCTGAATTGGAATATAGAACTGCAAGGTAATACGTAACTGGATTTGGATGGGTTTCTGCACACCAATTGCAAACTTTTCTCTTGGCTTAAATCTCTGTTATATAGACAGTGAGAGAGAACGAGGCCATTGCCACAGAAAACAGAGATGGGAGAGGTAGAGGGAAAAAGGAGTAAATACAAAAATTCAGGGCTTGTATGACATTTTGGTGTTGACAACATACAACTGGTGCTAGTTAAGACTTCTGATCTATGCATCCAGTCATCTCAATTTTAAACCCTCTTTAGAATTCACAGGGGGGTGTATTATGCCCTTGTACTTTTAGTGACCAGTTGTAGACCAAGCAGAATACTCAGTCAAATGTCTTTGCTTAGTTGCTGAGTGTGCAGCACTCAGGAGTTGAGTCTGCTTTTCTTTAGGGTAATTTGAAAATGGTGGTAGAATCCTGCCATTTTCAATCAAAGCATTATTTTCCATCATGCCCATGGCCGTGGTGTTCACAAATGATCTAAAGGGCACAAATTACTCCACCAGCAATTGAATCTGAGTGCCAGTTGCTAGTCCCACCCCTACAACTGTGGGATATCATTGGCCATCATCAGTAGCAATACCTAGTAATCTGCAAGGAAAGTTTATTGTATCAGAATAGGGGCTTAAGGTATGAATGAATACATGTTCTAAAAGTTGATAATGTGGGAGCTAGGGAAGGAAACCAAAGTTAGAAAGACACCTCTCCACACGTCAGAGAATGTGCCTTTCCAAACTCTGCATATATCCCTGCAAACTCCCTGTCTAAAAAAAACCACCCCAAAACAAGGAAAGAAAGAAAAGAAAATGGACAAAAGGAAAGTGTGGTTGTGTCATAGCTGCCCAACAGGCAACTCTGAGATCCTTCTAGCAAGATCGACTGAAGCTGAATTTGTTATTGTTTGGCTTGTGTCACCCAGCTGGTCGGGTCAGAGAGCTTCTCTGACCTGAGTCCACGAGTGATGGACAGGTCTGTAGAGGGCATTATCACAACATAATCACATGGAATGAAAGGAAAACCGTGTGTGCCTTTCTTAACTTCCCCCCCTCCCCATTCTCCAAATCTTCAGGATAATACATCTTTTCTTGTTTTACTCTGAATCTGTTAATGCTTCTGTTATATAATAAGGTTTTCACAGCGAAATATGGCCTGGAGAGTAGTAAATGGAGCTCTTCCAAGGATCCCCCAAAATCTGCAAAGATTCTGTTGCACTGCTAGAGGCAGCATTAATCATGGTCAGAAACATTTCCTGCTGGGTTTTAGTGTGCTCTCTGGTTTCTTCTGTCCCTCAGACACTAGTGGAAATTCGATCTGACCACTAAACTCGTGGGTGGTGGGTTTTTTTGGGTTTTTTTCGTGGTTTAAGTTAGTGAAATCGGTTTTGGAATAGATCAGAGGGTCTGTAAGTTCTTAGTGGTATTACTGCTCTTGCCAAAACAACAGCAGCCAGGAAGAAAAATGCTGGTAACCCAAAGACGCTTGTCAGGGGAAGACCAGAGGATGTGTTCTGTTGGCCTGGGGATTTTGAAATCCCTCCTATTTTTTGGTGTATATCTGTATATATGTGTGTTGCTGGGTTGGGGCGAGTGTAGGAGGAGACATGCATTTGGAGCAGGTGGTGTCAGCAGTTCAGTTGTTCACTTGGATTTATAGGTTTTATTTATTCGCAACATATTGACCATAGCGTGAAAATGAATTTTTAATTCATTTTCATTCATTTAATTTTTAATGGAAAGCTTAAAGAACGTAGAATTATGAAATATTCTTGGCTTGGTGGCTTGTGTAAAGAGATTAGTTCTTGTGGACCCTGAACCAAAATTGTGGCAAGACAAAAAGAATTAAAAAAAAAAAAAATCAGAGGTTTGTGTTGAACTGAAAAGTTTTGTTCAACCGTGTAAAATAAGTGCAGGTGAACTTTGAAATGAAAATAATGACTGAAAACTAAACCAAAATATCCTGCTTTTAAAATATCCAAGTTACAAGTTTCAACCCTTTCAAACTATTCTTTCTTCCCTGCCTTTTAGGGATCAACAGCATTTACTGCATTTAACCTGCATGTGGAAGCAGCCTTGTTCTTGCCACTCAGAATCACACTGTAGCTAAATAATGATGCCCCACTCTAGTCAAAATCTGTCTTTCCAAATAAAACATTGATCAAAGAATTGAACGTGGAACAATTTAGACTTCATACAACCCATGAATGACATTCCTGATTATCTTCCTGGGTTGTTTGGACCTTTTGTATTCTGGTGAAATAGAGCTGAAACTTGCCAGAATCCTCCTTTAAGACTTTAAGAAATAGTACAAGGGATATATTAAGCTTGCAGGAAAATTTAGGTAGTGAGGTAGAATTTTCATGAAGGAATGGATGTGGATAATATCCCTGGATATTATTCCAGTGCATTTCATATTTCTAATGCAATTGTGATGCTCCAAAACACATCTTTTATAGGAGTATACAATGATATCCACGATTTGCACTGTTACCTTTTCCTCTTCTTTGATTGCCCAAGGAAGTTGTAGATGCCCCTTCCCTGGAAGTGTTGAAGGCCAGGTTGGATGAGGCTTTGAGCAACCTGGTCTAGTGGAAGGTGTCCCTGCTGATGGCAGGGGGTTGGAACTGGATGATCTTTAAGGTCCCTTCCAACCCAAACTATTCTGTGATTCTATGATTCTTGTGTACAGGAGCAATAAGGATGGAGCAGAATCAATCTGTGCTGTATAGTCTGAGCAGTCATAGTTGCTGAGGCAGGAACTAGAGGAAGTGTGTCACTCTTGATGTCACACATCAAGAGCTGGCACGGTGCATCAGCACATGACGATGTTCTGCTGCTCTTACAGCTCCTCATATCTTCTCCAAGCACAGCATCGCAGTGAGGCCGTAATGAGCACTTGGATGCTGGCTGGTGATGAGACACAGGGCCTGTGGCTGTATAAAGGCTGTATAAAATAAAATAAATTAATAAAAGGCAAGGGAGTGGCAGCCAGGAAAAGCAATACTGGCTGACAAAGGTAGACTTGGTTTTGCCATGTGGTGTTGCTGGCGTTATTCCAGCCTGAGAGGTGTCAGTGGAAGGATCCCAAAACACAGAGTCATTCAGAACTGCAGGTTACTTTCATACAAAGACTTTTCATACAAAGAGCTTCATATTTCTGCCTGCGAGAAACACCGATTCATTTCATCCTTGGCTACTGACACAGTTTTACAATGGATAACAAAAAATGTTTTATGAGCCCCTGGATCCACTGCAGCCTGTGGAGTAATGTGGATCAGGCAAGGGTTGGTCAGCAGGTCAGGGATGCAGGTGAATGAGTCCTTTGTTATTCTTGCACTTGGGAAGTTGAGGTACCACTCACATTAAGGAAATATTAACTTTTAATATTTTTCAGTTACCAGTGATTGTGAAAAAGGCAGTCTGAGCTCTTCTGTCTGAATAAAAAGGCATCTCCACATGAATATTAGCTTCATAATCAGTATTGATAAATCACTATTGATAAATAATAATACTTGCAAGATGAATATTTATTGATTTATATTTGAGCTGTATATCCTGTGTGCTGCTTAGAAAAACATTCTATGGTGGTAAACTATTATCCTCTCTAGTAGATGTACAAATTGCAAGCCAACAACTGGAAATGGCTTGTTTGATGTCAAACGGTCAGTGTCAGATGTCACAAGGTGTGTGATAGATAGATAGGGGGATGTACAAAATGATGTTACACATCCCAAAAGTGTGTTGTCACCTAAATACAAGACTGAAGGTCTTTGTGTGTTGGGCATTTTCGCCTGCTTGGTGAGTTGATTTGAATTGATGTTATTGTATAACCTCTTTTTCTGATGCAAACTGATGAATCTTGGCAACTGTCTCTGGGATTTCTTATGCTTCTTACCCGCATAGTATCTATTGTGTGACATCTTAGATGAGCCACAGGTATGGAAAAAGGAAGATTACTAATGAAAATAATTTTTCCATATTCCCTTATCTATTTAAAGTCAACAGAGATTTTGTTGCTGCATGGGGAAATTAACACTAGCAAAAGCCTACAGTCTTTGTACCTTAGTGTTATCATACCTAAAGGCAGTTGCTTTTTACATTTGACTCCCCAGAGGGCATCTCTGAGCACATACTGGAGCAGATAAGTGCATCCTGTTCTCTTTTCTTCCTATATCCTGACTGTGGTGGTTGCAGTAAGGAAGATAAACATGCATTGTCTTATACCCAGCTATCTATATCTTTTGGCTGTTGACAGTGTGGCATTTAAAGTCACGCTTGGGAAAGATCAAGCAAACACAAGACTGCAAAACAGCTGGGCTCTTATTCTACTTCCTTGTGGATGAAAGAGATTTTTAGCAGCACTTCTTGATTTGATACATATCCATGAAATTATTTCTATAGTATAATCATCCAAGGCTCTCCTTGGCTGTCTGTGGAACGCTGGCCAGATGTAACACCTATCCTGTCCCTATGTTACACTGCAGGGAAGGTAGGAGAGAAAGGTATGTCTCTTTCTTTATTATTATTGGTAATTGGAGCTGAGTGAAAAATGGGGTTTCTTTTCACTGGATGTTAAAAAAATATTTGCACTTGATCCAAGTTTTTGTTTTGACAATTTCCAGAAATAACTTCAACTACTAAAATCAAATCGATTAATAAAATTTTAATCTAAACTGAAAACCTGAAACTTTTGGTTTTAAAAATAGTGAACTTGAGGCTGTTATCTTTTTAATGAATATTTTATCAGAATCCCTGTGTGCTTGGAAAATGTTCCCACTACTAACATGTCACCAGTTGGACTTAATCACCTAAGTCACATAGGTAGTAGAAAAGTTGATGAGCTGTCTTTACAGCTAAGCAGAGGAGAATGGGATTTGCAGGAACACTTAGTGACCAGAGAGGTTTCCCTGGTCCTTATTTGTAGGACTGAGTCCTCTTAAAAAAATCTGACTTTCTCACTCAAGTTCCCTGTTGGCTACTGCTCTTATGTGTTAATACTCAGAAGCTCTCACCCGTGGTGTCTTTGCGCCCAGAGGGGATGCTGTGGCCCTTTGCATGTGAATACTGCAATGGAGAGAGGCAGGGGAAGAGAGAAATGGGAGGGGGGGTTTCTCTGCTATG
>NW_010317017.1:80194-82598 GCF_000700745.2 Antrostomus carolinensis | reverse complement strand
TCCTGCTGCTAAAAAGCTCAGCTCTAAGCAGAAGGTTGTGAAGAACTGGATAAGGCCAAGAAGGAGATGCTGTGTGCTCAACATTAGTGCTCAACCTCCCCCCACAGCCCCAGCTGCCAAAACCTTCTTACTTCAACTATTCCAAATAACTTTGGAGATTTGTCTCTCAATCTAGGGGGTAGCACTAATCCAGGGAAAAGAGGTTTTGGTAGTGTAAGGCCTTGTCAGTAGAGCAGCTTGTGAGAGCGAAGCAGCTTTTCTCAAAGCTGGCATCTGGAACCAGTCTGGAACTGCTGTGCCAGCGTAAGGCGTTGGCTTTGCGCTCGATTCAGCCGTGTGAGCTCATCGCTCCGTTGGCATTGGTGCTATAGGCACGTGTTGGAGTGACGCAGACACCCCTAGCCCAGACAGGCCTGTAGCTCTCCCACGGCCAAGACCCAAGGTTAGACAACTGACATTTTGTCACCTGTTTCACCATTCTTTGCCCGGTTTTGCACGACCTGCACCTCAGCCGCTTAACTCTTGTCTCTGGCTGTGCTGTGAGCTTTGTGTTTGATGTGGAGCTACAGGTTGCTGGTTTTTATCAGCCTGGTGGAGCATGCTATGGGAGTGGGAGCTACCTGAGGATGCTGGTGCTCAACATAACCCTCCAGCAGCCCATGGCAATGTCAGCTGGAAGGTCATGAGACTTGGTGTTTCTGCCCAACCTTGTTCTCAGTTAAATATTGAGATGGATGTAATTCCCAGCACATGAGTTATCGCCCTCAAGGGTTGCCTAGCTCCCCAGGGCTTGCCTTGGCTGAGGAGTCACGGTGTTTAACCGACTCGGCCAGCTCTAAGGTTAACTGAGGACGGCTGTTAACTGAGGCTTGCTCCACACCAGCCTCATGCATCACCTCCCCACGTGAAACATGGGAACAGTCAGAAGGGTATTTGAGAGCAGGATGGGAGCACAAGCCAGACCTCTCTGGCATCTGTGTGTGCGTGTCTGTGCTAATGAGGCCCAGAGGTGATGCCAGCCAGCGATCTCCAAGTGTAGTTTGCACATGAGCGCACCAAGAATGCAGCAGCTATTCAACGGTAATAAGTTTTTATATGCACACGTTTCTGACCATGTCAAATTTTGTACCCATTCAGCTGCTAAAATCCATGGAATTTGACACTGGGGAAACAATCACATTTGAGAAGAGCTTCTACAAAGGGGAAATCACATTGCTTCCCAGCTAGAGCCTGAGCAGTTGATGGGCTTTTCCAACACAATATCACACATTTATTCCTTAAGCAAGATTAAAACTTTAGAAGAAGAAAGATTAGTCAGCAAGATTAGAATGGAACACATTCTTAGAGAGTTATGTTAACTATAAAGAACCATCTGCTCTCCACAACTGTAAAAGTAAAAGGAGATTTTTCTTCCACAGTTTTGGATGGTAGAGTTCTACAAACACTCCAATAGGGCCTAGTCTGTTCTCAGCTCAGAAATCCCAGTATTTTCTCTTACATTATGTGGGTAAAGTAAAACATGCTTAAGGGTGTGAATAAGATCAGTGAACAGAAAAGAATCATGTTCCTGGAGATCTTGGTGTCCAAATACCCAGACAGCACCAGAGGACACTGATGTGGGGTTGTCATAATTGCACTAGCAACAAGGTGTCGTCCTTCTTAAAGAGAAAAAAAGATCTTAGATTGATTCTTTTTTGTCCACGTTGTCTTCCTGAATGAAGTATTGGAGTACAGGAGATGAATGCACTGAAATCTCATTTCCCACACTGCTAGTCTGATATCAGTTTACCACAATAACTGCTCTCTGGAAAAATAAACATTAGCTCAGAAGAAAGCAAACTCCAAAACACAAAGAGATGAAATATTAAGGAAATGGTGAGCAGTCACTTGAGCTTGTACAGTAGCACTTAACTTTCTCACCCCAAGGGCTGGAGTGAGGTGAACGGAGTTACTGAAACTCGTTAACCATGAATCCATTGTTCATTTTAAGCTTTTTCTGTGGGGTGATCGATACTTGAAAACCCGTGTGAGAACGGAAGGGAGATTAGGAACAAATAATAAAAGTGAAACCAGATTACAGGTCTGATTTTTTCTCCACTGTGGTTTTGTGCAGTTCAGTTCCTGGGCAGTGAGGAAAGCAGCGTGGTTCAAGAGAAGAGGTCCTGTAGGAGGACCAAGGAGCTTCTGCTTACAATCTGATTCCATCTCTGATCCATCTTTTGTTTCACTTTTGTTTTGGGGCCAGAAGAGACTCAGCAGACTGTTGAAGGTGAAATAAACTCGGCCATGCCAAACTTTTTCTCTTTAACAGTGGTTTTGTACAGTGCCTGCAGCAGTAAGGGGTGTTTTTTCACTAACTTGTGGCTTATATAGTCATTTTTTTGTAATACAGAAACCTGCTGAA
>NW_010317017.1:49215-80180 GCF_000700745.2 Antrostomus carolinensis | reverse complement strand
CCTCCCTAACTATTACACCACCAGAGCAACCTGCTGTGGGACAGCACACAGTTTTCTGAGCAATGTGTATATTACCAGTTCAAGACAAAAAAAAACAAGTAGGAAAATACTTGTGCTTGAGCACTACGCACTGACACATGGGAGATGTGTGACGAGAGCTTTCAGCCTCTGCTCAGTGGTGCCTGGTGATAAAGTAAGAGATGTAGGCGATGGGCCATGGGACTAAAATGGACACAGAGGGCTTTTTGAAGTGTTGCACAACAGGGGCTTTAAAAATCAGACTGCTGAGTGAAACTGTGAGGGGCACAATAAACCTTCAGGATGGAAATCTGCTCTTGAAATTGTCCTGTGGTAAACCTGGATAGAGTCAGTGAAATGTCAGGAGTATTTCTTCTGCTGCACAGTGACCTAACTGAAGCAGAATTTGGCTCTGGCTATTTAAGTGTGGTCGATGAGCATTATTATCTGCCTGGAGGAACTGAGAGACGACAGCAAAGTCATCCAAGGACAGCCCTTGGGAATTGGCCAATATCCCAAATCTGTGCTAGAGTATCAAAAGACAGCGTTTTTAAATCTGAGCTGCTTCTCTCCTAGCAGCAGGGGAAATAACCTCTTCCTTGTCTGTCACACCTTTGCTTCATACCTCCTCTATCTTTTCCAGGCCACAACTTGTCTTTGAATCAGCTGTTGATGGGAGAAAGAGAAGCAGGAGCTGTGCCTAGAGCTATGGAGAGGGACCACTTCATAGGATAGAGGGGGCAGACCTTGGGCATAGCTCTTTCTCACTCTGGGATGGGATTTAAATGACCTTATTCTCTCTTTGACTTAAAAGAAGCTGGTTTGAGCTTATTTCAGCATGCTGAGACTTCTCTTTCCCCAGGTCAGGACATTGACCGAGTCCTGAATGGGTGGATAGGGACTTGGGCAAAGTGATTAGGGCTAGAAACAGGGAAAATTATGGAGTACCGCTGTTAGCTGGGCTGGGCTAGTTCACAGCCAGTGAAAGGGCATCATGCTGTCTGGAGAAAATTAAAAAAAAAGAGGGAGGAATTGTGTGAATAAAGTAGAATTCATTACTGCTACCCAAATAAAATACGATGGCCTTTTCCTTTGAGTTCTGAAGAAAAATGTATATGATGCTCAATAGCCATGTGGCCTTTTGCTTACATCCTGGGTGAATTTTGCCTCCTCCATCACTCCCATGAAAGCTACCTGATTAATGAAATTCATCAAATGTAATGCATGTAGGAATGATTTCCAGAGACCAGTGCTTCAGCTGCTGTAAATCAACACATTCTCAGCTGAGAAATTGGCCTGTGTTTTTCTTTCATTGGAGTGACTAATGTGTCCCTAAGGTGCACAGCTAATGCCTGGAGGGGTACTGCTCTCTCACAAAGGAGAGACTCGGGAATTCAGGTGGGCAGTGTTAGGCATAAAGCTCAGGCTGAACAATGTTCAGCAAAATTTTGAGAGAAAATAATTTTCTAGCTGTCTTTCAGACTAGGTCTTTTGGAAAAAATCACTTGCAATAGTTGCAGTGGGGTTTTCCTGCCTTGCCCTGATCTTTGAAGAAGGATGCCAGCCACACCAGAGTAGAGTGCCCTGTTATATTTGTTCTTAAAAAGCTGGCTTTTGGGATAGAAATTCAGCAGAAGGAAAGCAAGAGTAGAAGTGATACCGTCTTGCAACAGAATTTTATGTACTACTTCAGCAGTACATTCAACCTTTAAACTGACATTTAGGCAGGGAAAAAAAATGCAGGGAAACTTAATAAATGCATCAAGTCATTCAGCTGAGTGAGTTCTTTTGCTACCCAAATAAAGAGCCACACAGAGTTTTGTTTGGAGAGGAGCATTTCCTTCAAAAAGAGCAGTTTGGCAAGGAGCACTTATCATGGTCACCAAGTGAGAAAGAAGAAATATCTGTTGGCTGACATTTGCTTAAAGATCAGCCACTTCCACGTTTGCTTGTGAGACTGAAAGGGATCACAAAAGAATTTGATTAAGCAACAGCATGGGTGCTTACAATGGTGGAAAAATGGTTCCAAAACTGAAAGTTTCTTAGGCTGGACTATGGTTGGGTGTCTGTACAATACAAAAAGCTGCTGTAATGAACGCTGTTAGACAAGAATATTTTACAAGTTCCAGTGCTATCGAATGAGCTGAGATTCTGATGTGTCCGATGAACTGTGGTAATTAAACTAAAGTCAGTGTTTGTGCTTTTCGGCTCTTGCCATTTCATGTGCTTTTTATTCTCTAACTTTGAGGGTAGAAAACAATAGGTTACATATTGCAACTCTATCCTCTTTTCTGCTGTAGGGATTTTGAATGCCTAGATAATTTATAGGGACTCTCAGCCTCTCCCTTCTGCTTGCATCCGGTTTATTCTTAACAAAGGACAATTTGACCATATAAATCTCACATTTGTGTATGCTTGCGTGTTTTAAGTCATTCCTCTTGGGGTCTGTGTGTATGTAAATTGGCAGGATGCTTAATAGAGCATTTGAAACCCAACTGTAATAACTGCTCGTGGTCTGCTTTATTAGCAGACAGTATTCCTCCATGATTCTTTCTCCTCCTCGCGAGAAGGTGCACAAGCATTGTCAAGTAGCAGTGTCACCATTTATCGTATCTACCGTACATTTTAGCCTGACACTTCAGACAAAAAGATGGAATTGCCAAACGTGTCAGCCTTCTCCTGAGGCCTTTAAGCTCTAGAAGGGCAGCTGGTGGAGACGTGCAGCCAGCAGATCCTCAGGGATGAGGGCGAGTGTGCGTGTGAAATGCCAGTCGTCCTATATTCCTTAGCGCTTCGTCTTTATCCTTGAGCGTTTGCGAAAGCAACTGAGCAAATCTCATCTGGGAGAAGCAGATTCTGGGCTCCACAAAAGATGTTTGTAAGACGTGATCTTATGGTGCTCAGAGAATAACAGTGGGAGAATATTCAGAGTACATCAGAAAGTACAGAGCTCGTACTTTCTAATGAGAGAGGGAAGGTGGTTTACTGGGTAACTAAGATCACTGGAACCAGCAAGTTCTCTTGTGGTTCTTTTTCTTAACGTTGTACCAACTTGGCTGGCATTGGATTTCTTCTTTGCTGATTGGTAGCTACCAAGGATGTAAAATCCTGCTGTGACATTTGCTGCTGTTCTGGCATAATCTTTGGTCTCTGGGCATGAAAAACCTAATATGCTGAAAGTACTCGAGGTTTCTTTTTATGTCTGAGGTTCAAACATACCGAGAAAAGGAACCGGGTGGTCATATACAGATATATTTCTGGACTAAGGGAACCAGAATAACTCCAATGCCTTCAAAGTCCAGTTAACATGAACTGGGGAGCTCAGCTCTATGTGCTACATGGCTTTAGTTCTCTGAACCCAGTGAACCAACTGAATACAGTGAATCCTGTGGCCAAACCTTCTGCTGAGGTCATGGAGCTAGACAATGCAAGAACCACTAGGTTTTAAAATGTGGTCTATGTTTTTGGACTGATAAGGAAAATATTGTGTTAACTGGTTTTAATGCATTTTCCTATCACATTAGCAGATCTGGATGCATTTATTTCTTCCTCCTCAATCAGATGGTCAAATTCTGATTTTAGAAACGTGTTCTGTTCTCACAGGACTTTAAAAGCTGCAAGGAATTCTATATACATGTAGTATTTTGGTGCCTAACTCCAAACTGATTTCACCTGCCTGCATTTGCGGACATGGACCTTTTACACTGCTCTGCACTGATTTCCTCTCTGTACTTCCTGAGTGAAAGAAGCATTTGTGAGACTATGAGAATATGAGATACTAGAGTATCTCAAAAGGCAGCAGATTCCTAAGCATACTGTGAGCATTTGGGCAAAAAACATTGTTTTAAACAATAGTTTTTAAAACAAAGCAGTAGAGTTGCAGTTTTGCCAGAAGCTTAATTTTTTATTGGGCCAAGGAAAAGCCATATTTGAAGTTGTAATATGTCTGCAGGTTATCTGGCTGTATTTCAGTCTGCCTTATCAGTCAAACTGGCATTTGTCTTCCAGTTCTAGAAATGTTATTGTGATGATGATGATGTGTGAAATGGAAACAAGACAATTAGTGTTTCAGACGTGCCAAGCTGGCACTCAAACCAACTTATCCTAACTGAAAAGGAACAAATCTGACATGGAGACCATTCAGTGTAAACAGCAGCTACAAAAGAGCAGTATGCCTTTATTTTCTGGTCACGGTAGGTTAACAACTGCTTGTTAGTCCCAAGGTGTTCTCTCCTCCAAGTCCATTACTTTGGAAAAGAAATGGGGTTTGCCCTTATTACTTAAATTAAGACTTTTGAGCGTGAATCTCAGTAAGTGGTGAAGCATGTTTTATGAGCTGTTAGAACTTTATTGTCAGGTGTCAGGGCAAAAGTGTTTAGGGACTGTGAGCTCAGGAATGGATGGTAAGAGCCTTTTTATTTATTAATCACTTCAGTTCACATCTGAAACTCAGCCAACTGAAAAATAATCAGCTCTGGAGAATGGGCACATAGAGCAGAACATGGTCAGCTCATAGCTTGGTCATGGCATCTGCATTTTACTGCTTGTACTTTAGCAGGATATGGCAGGTTTAATGACTCCAGACAATGCTGAGAAAATGTTCGTTATATGCGGAAGTTTATTAGATTAACTGACTAGGAGACACGTTGTGGAGAACTTCAGTGAGACGCTGCCAATCCTGATAACTTTATGTTTTAAATTGCACCTTAAGTGTTTTCAGTTTAACTACAAGAAATACATCACCAGGGGCTGAGGCTAAAAGATGTGATTAGAAACAAGGGGTAGCTTTTCATTTGTGAAGGACCATTTGTCAGGGGAACAATTTACCAAGCATCTACCACAGCAGCTTCTTAATCCTCGGCAATTTTAAACTGAAGGTAGGATTGGTTTATGCAGGAATTAATTACTCATGAACTTGTATTATTATTATGCTGAATGTTTGCAACTGCTTTCTCTGGCAGCATAATCTATAAATTTATCTCAGGGGATTGATGGTGTTTACAAACTTGACTAACAAATGCAGGAAGGTTTATTTATGTCCTTACGGAAGTTGCTACAAGCTCACAAAGCCAATGGGAGAAGCCTATAACTACTTTCTCAGGGTCACAAATGTTAAAATCTTAGAAAGGTGATACTTCAAAGACTTTCTGCAGACAAATTTTCAAGTGATTTGTGCTTGCAAGATTTTCTAAGAGTTGCTCAGCACCTTCTGTGCAGGAAGGTGATTAGTTGTGAGAATTCAGCACCAGGATTCAGCGTTGAGCACTGCCAGGTACAACTGGAACTTCTTCTGTCAAAACCTGTTGTAAAGAATTTGTTCATAGAAACTGAATAAGATTCTTTTCTGACTTCCTACCAGCTCTCTTGGGATTGATAATGTCTGCTCTCGGTATCTTGCAGGGAAAGGAAAGTAAGATAATGAATCAAACTGTTAATACGTTTGAGAAGTGAAATCAGAACTGTTGAAAAAAGTTCTTATTGCACACTCACATTTAATTTATGAAAATATCAGTGCAGTGTCAAGGTGGCTGTATTTAGTGCTATGACTGTATTAGTGCTAAGAAAGCGTTTGCTCTCAGGAGAGCTGAAGGGAGCACGATTTGCTCTCAGGAGCATCTTGCTCTAGGCCTAACCAAAGCACACAGCAAGAGACAATCCTGATCACAAAGAATATATCACTTAACTGAAGGGATGGAAGAGAAAAACAGAAGTAATGCTGTTTGGTTTGTAACAGCTCATTTGATACCAATTCCATAGTGTTAGCCTCTAGATGATGCAGTTTCTTACAGAAGGTATGTTCATTCAGGGGTCTGGGCCAGTTGCTGAAGGTTTTAATGGCTGGATTATTGGTTTGCCAGTATCTGAGACTTACAGAAATAGCTGTGATGGCTTTTAACATGTTTTGAGCTGTCAGAGCCTCTCTCAGTTCTAGAAAAAGTCTTCAAGACTTAAATCCCCGATAGCCTGTGGAGATGGAGGTGGCAATAGATACCTTTGATAGACTGATGGAGGCTGATGCTGTGAAGCATGTGAACTCCCACAACCTAGTAGGAGGAGTTATGTTCACGTGGGGAGAGAAGTGCAGTTGCAATCACCTCCGAGAAAGCAGTTGCCAGATACTGATCAGCCACATACAGCTGTCCTTGTACCAAGGTTACCCTTGCTGCTACTTGGAGTGGAGGGAGGAGAGGATTTAAAACATTTTTGTTCATTAAATGTGACAAAAGACCTTATTCTGCCCAGGCATAGAGCCCACAAAGCTGTTTAGGGACTGAAAGAATCAATTGAGGTGATCCCAGCGGTAGTAGAACAAAAGATCTCGGCCAGTGTAATTAGCTAAGTACTACATGCTGTTCCTTCAGCCCCCGCTTAGTTAATCAATCAGGACATTGAGTGATGATATGTATTTCAGGCGAACAACTGAGTGAAAAACATCTCTCCCTCCAACAGACAGGCTGAGATCTTACCCTGGCCGGGATCACCCTGGCTCCTCTGAAAGCCGTGTCTGGGTTGTGGTGTTTGTATGCAAACGTTTTATCAGTAACTGAAACCAACTTCCCAATAGATGGACATCCAAAATGAAGGCAGTTCTCGTGACAAATGGTGACAAGTGGCAACTGTAGAGGATGGGTTCTGCAAGAGCTCTGTAGCCAGTGGATGTCCCGTGAAGTGAGTGTGTCTCAGTGGTTTCTGCCAGCTGAGGTGCTGCCTTGGGGAGCCTGATGGCAGCATGCTCAGTGCTGAAATGTAATCCCTTAAAAAGACCCTTGTAAAAGGAGAGGGGGCAAAGGAAGCATTTCCTAAAAGGTGATTTGGAATGAGCTACCAGGAACAGATGTGGTCCCTCAGAGTGCAGCAAAAGCCCTCAAAAATGAGGACTCCTTCAATACTTAGATAGCACAAAGCTGAACACTGTGGCCCACAGCCTCACACGCTTCTGTTAAACAGCATTCTGGTGAACCTCGCTGTGCAGCTGCAGCAGCCATCCCATTGCAGCAATCCTGAGCTAGTGGAGAGCACCAGGAACTTCATTCCTTCTCCCCAGAGCTGCTAGGTAAGCAAGCCTGACTCTGGTCCAACAAGGCCTATTCAAATGCATCTCTTTGTCTTACAGATTTGTGGAGGACTTCTAGTGAGAAAGAGAGGAGGGCAACTTTGTTATACCTAGCTTCTGATTCACCAGGCTCCTTGAGTGAATTTCTAAGGCAAAGGAAAGATAAGCAAAAGGGCAACCTGGAAGTTAAACATCAGGCTAGGACTGAGGAACATCTTGGTTCAGTTTTGGGGTCAGTTGCAGGCTGTTTTATGCAGTTGGCAAATCCCTCAACCTGCCCACACTTTCACTTGTGAAATGGATAATGTACCACTCCATCCCTGTCTCTGCTTTGCAAGTTTTTTAGCTCTGTGAAAACATACACAAGCAAGCTATAATTTTGGTAGGGATCTCTAGGATCGCTGTTGTGCTGATAGTAACAGCTAATAGTAAAAACACCATCACTGTGCTGTTTTCAAACCTAGTGAGAAACTCTGTATTTTGGCTATGCATGTGATTAAGGCATTAATCCTTGCCCCAGTAAGGGCCAAAATGCAGGAGAGAAGCAAACTACTAAGCCTCTGTTCAAATCTGGGGGTCTGTCCTGTCAGCAAAAAGGAGATTCAACAAAAAGAGGGTCAGCTGGCTCCGGTCCTAACTCAGCTTGAGGAGCAGCTGCTGGGATTTTTACTGTAACTGTTGCTCTGTGCAGCTTTTCAAAGGGCAGCGCTGTACTTTTTTAATTATTATGTTGGCAAGGATGAGAATAAACAGCAGCAGTTCAATAGTAGCGTTCACAAAAGTCTCTGCTGGGACAGCTGGAAAGTCAGACTTGTTGTCCCATTTCCCTGTGGTTTTGCTTTTCTCCTGCCAGGCCCTTTGAATGTCATCTGAAGTTTTTAAAGCTCATCCATCCAAGCTTTTCACACGTTCAACACAGGCTGCTTCGCTACAGACTGGATGGTGCCTGTTCTTAACTTACTAGGTTAAAGACACTCCCTCTGAGAGAGAGGATATCTTCAAAAATCACCTCCTCCATGAGATACCCTGCTGTCGACGTAGTGGATGTGAGTCCAGGGTCACATCACAGCCCTTGCTACTCTCACTCTGCACAGTACCTTGCTCTCTGAGTAACACTGGAGGAGGAACTATTGAAGGGCTGTGATGGTGCTTGGTATGAAGAAAACTGGGAAAAATCTTGCCCTAGATTTAAATAATAATTTAGGTTCTGGAGGTTTTTAATGCATAGGGTCAGTGGCAGAGCTGACAACAACGGAGAGTTAGTCATGTGAATCACTGCTCACTGCTTCTGGGATTAAGCCAGGCCTGAGCACAGGCAGAGGTTGCTTTCTGAGGTGGTGGATTGGGCTGTCCTAGAGAGGAGGCTGCAGATTTCAGGGTTCAAAGCGTGGGTCATCTTTAGTCACAGCAGAGTGAAATACCCAGTCCAAACCCTCCTTAAAGTGGGAGAATTTTTTCTCTTCTGCCTAGGCTTCATCCAGATCCCATTAAATGGAAAAGATATATACTGAATTTAGCAATGCTTGGTCAGGTCCCCAGAAGAATATTAGTTAAACTAATTCCAAACAGCCTGAGCAGTATCTGCCACAATATTTCTGCCTTAAGGTTTCAAATGTACTTTTTGTTCTTTCCACTTAGAACTTTTACGCAATCTTGTAAGTTTTCTGCAGCTTGTTTGACTGAAAGCTGTTTTTTTTGCAAAATTATTTGCCAGAAGGGACATTTTCATCATTCACAAGACCTATTTTTAAATTCCACAAAGATTCCTTAAGTGAGAACGACATCCTAGAGAGCTATGCAGGGTGCTGGAGGAATGGCAGCTGATCTCAGGGACGCTGCGGAGTGACTCGGAGCTGAAACAATCGCCCATGTTCATTGAAGTGGCGGGGAGACCATAGGGAGACAGAATGCAGTTACCTTCACTGGAATTTGGCCAGCGTCCCAGCTACCACTAATGCCTCTGCTCTTACAGGAATGTCCTGGGATTTTCATTAATGTATGATTCAGCTTATAAAAACATGTGCCTGCTGCCTTAGCCCCTGGAGCTATGGCAATTAAAGAAATGCTCTTTAGCCAATATGTAACCACTGGCTTCAGCAGGCACGTTCCCTTCCTTTCTAGTTACTTCTGCTCCCCTCCCCTTCTTTCTCCTCTCCATCCCCAAGACACAGGAGTAAAGTTTCCAGTGTGTTGGGTGTACAGCACACGCAGCGAGCCCCCTTCAGCGTTCTGAGCCTACAGAGCTGCGTGGTCACAAAAGAGCACTCTGTAAAATCTACTGAGTGGGCGTTAGAGGGGAACCATCTCTGAGAAGGTCTGATTCTGGCTGTCAGACTGACTTCCCTTCTGCCAGGGAATGAGGGCCCCATGGATGCTCTTGACTGCTCCCATTGTGCGTGAAGCAGGAATATGATCATTCGGTGCTTAAGACTGAAGCTAAGAAAATGGAAAAGGTTGTGCAATATTTGGATGTAAAGTGCTCCTTGTAGCCGGTCCAGCTAAGCCCATGTGCATTCATACATCATATTGTGTCTTTAATGCTGATACCTCTGGGACCCAGCACTGTGTGCACGAAGAAAGGAGACCAGCAAGTCTTTTTGCCTTCTCATGATGCAGGAGTTAGGTCACTTTGTGTGCTGTCCTAGTTTAGGTATGAGACTGGAGCGAGCCTAGCCATGGAAAAGCATGGAAAGAGCATTTTCCTACTCATGGAAAGCACGCCTTTGTAATCCAGTTCTTTCCTGAGATCAAGGACTTTTCGCTGCTGATAGCCAAAAAGTCATTTCACATTGCCCTGGTTAGTGGGAATCTCGTGGTTGTTTGTCCTGTCAGTTTATTTTCAGTGACATTTTTGGAAACAGAAGAGCAGCAAAAAAAAATGGAGAAAACTGTGGGAAACCAGGAAATGGTACCAAGTGGGGGAGAAGGCAGGAAGGGAATGCATGTTTTCAGTTTGTTTTCGAGATGCTTGCGGTGGATTTTTCCCTGGCACATATGGCAGAGTAAGAATTTGAAACCTTTACTATAGAAAGGCATTTCCATGTCATACTGGTGGGTGTGAGCTGAAAATACAAGCTTCCACATATTTAGCAGCCATCTGGACTGAATATTGAGGTTTGTCTTCACACAGAAAACAGTTTCAAAAGACGAGCTTAAGAGCAAGATCTCTCTGGCATGTAGGAAGGAGGGAGACAGTGGACAATGTGTCTCATATTTTTACAGGTATGTTTACCTCATCCATCTCCGTGGCACCTCACGGCACCACTGGCTCTGAGAACTTGGACCTGCCTCAACCTGAGCTGCAGCTAAATTAACGTATGTGTCTGCTGCAGCTAAAAATAGTTTTGCTAGAAAGTGTTTGGCTTGATAAATGAATAAAGCTGGAAACACAACTATAAATCCCCTTCCCTGAAAGAAGGACTTGATAAGACAGTTCCAAGAAAGATGTGGCTACTTCAGAGGATTCAAGCAGGGAGAGGAATAGGTGCTGTGCACTTATCTTAACGAATTTCAGTGCTGCAAGAACATCTGGGATAGGAGAAAATAGAGCAGAGCCTTACTGCATGAACTGGTGACTTGATTTTCTGGGGTGTATTCTGGAATCTGTGCTCCATGCTCATCTCTGCTGCTGGTGATTCCAAACTAGCTAAGTTCAAAGGCACTCCAGCACATCCCTATGAGCTGCAGCACTTTGGGAAGCTTGTGTCTGCTGAGAGAAGTGCTGAGCTGGGGGAAAAACTGCTGCTCTCTTGTTATTATCCTGTCATTATTCCTAAGGCTGGACCTTAGGAAAACAGGCATTGTACTTTATAAGGGACTAGGAGCTTTTCCCATGCATCATCTGTCAGGATACCTGGAAAAGAAACACAGAGAGCAGGCACTAGCTTCTTTGCTCTTACTATTGTCAGAGTGGCTTTAGGGAATATCTTTCCCTTGTCACCCACATCTGAAGGGATTTTTTTAGGGTAGAAGAGAACCAATGTGCTTCCTCACATACCTAGCAGTTTTTGCGTTATTAGTGTCCACATCTGCAGTGTAAAATTAACCAGAAAGTTCCTGGATTGCTGTGAAATGCCTCGCTAATCACTAGCTAAGCCTGCTTTTATCGTCTTACTCTGAAAATTGCTCCAGCATTTTCTTGAGCTGGCGAAAACCCTTCCTTGAGCAGGTTAAAGACATTCAGGCTGACACGTGGCAGGGGATTTGGGGGTGCATTTGGCCTCTTGGATGCTAGTTAAAGAATTGACACACAGGAAAATAAAATAAATTCAGTGCTTATTATTATGAATGTTATCCAATGGTAAGTAGCCTGAGATGCTTTCAGGACAAATGGACAGGGAACGTACTCTGAACCATGAGGTTAAGGGTGCTATCAGCATAAAGGTTAGAGAGCTGCAGAGCAGAGAGACCTCAGAGATCATGGCTGGTGGAGTGGGAACGATTGAAAGATGTCAGCCAGACAGACTGAAGATATCAGGATCCCTTGTCTCTCATTAGAGGACTGTGGCATTCCCTGGGGAAGTCTGACTGGGGTTTCAATATCTAAATTAAGAAATACTTAATTACTGCGTCCAGTTCTGGAGCCCCCATCACAAGAGAGACTTGGAGCAGCTGGAACAAGTCCCTAAGGCCAGTTAATGAGAAAACAAGGGGAAATAGCTTTAAACTGAAAGAGGGCAGGTTTAGGTTAGATATTAGGAAGAAGTTCTTCACTGTGAGGGTGGTAAGACAGTGTCCCAGGTTGCCCAGAGAAGCTGTGGCTGCTCCTCCCTGGAAGTGTTGAAGGCCAGGTTGGATGAGGCTTTGAGCAACCTGGTCTAGTGGAAGGTGTCCCTGCTGATGGCAGGGGGGCTGGAACTGGATGAGCTTTAAGGTCCCTTCCAACCCAAACCATTCTGTGATTCTGTGATTCTATGAAATAAGGTAAATCCTGGTGTTTAGCAGTTTAATCTTGCTTTTCCACACCATAAAATTTATTTATTGCATTTGTCTTTGGACCTTTGAGATACTCACTTGGGCTTAAGTGCAGCAACTGCTCTATTTTTACAATAATAGTAAATTAGTATTACAATAGCAGTAAGAATTGAATAGCCTTTCAGATTAATTTGCTGCTCGTGCATAACTCGCGTTACTGAAAACAGAATTGCCCATAGGTTTGAAGGGTGAAATTCAGATTTAGGATTGAGCTGACAGAGTTTCTTTCCTCTTCTCATGAACACTACATGAGCTGCTTTTTTAGCCCATCGTTAGAAAAGCATCCCTCATGGCTGAGTCCCCCCACCAGCTACCAGCGAGACAGCAGCGCAGAGAGAAGCAGGAGTCCCTTCAGTTTCGAAGTGCCGCGGGGTGGCAGCAGGGGACAAGGAGAGTGACTGCAGAGTGAGGGATCTGAACACACCCACCAAACCTGTGCGTCTCCCTCGCAAGAGTTTTCTGCTCCATCTCTCTGCTGCTCCCAAGAAGTACACGGCCACTTTGATCTGTAAGATATTCAGTCTTCCTGTATGAAATGGAAACTGATTGCTCCACTCCTTCCTGGGCTTTTGATAATTTCCAAGTATTTGACTGTGATTCTTTACTATTTGAGGGTTACAGTAGTGTCACAGAAAGTGCTGCCAGGGAATTCTTTTCATGGGTCGATTTGGGGTGAGAAGACTCTCTTGGATGGTGCTACGACGTGCTCTTCACATGGACACCAGTCCTGCAGATAGCCCTGCCTTTATACGATGTGCTGCCACGCTCCAGTGCATGGGGGGACCAGAAGGAAAACATTGTGCTGCACAAATGCCTGGTTTTTAAAAATAGCTGCTGCACTTGCATCTGTGGAGCTGAGCATCGCAGCAGTATCACAGAATCACAGAATGTCAGGGATTGGAAAGGACCTCGAAAGATCATCCAGTCCAACCCCCTGCCAGAGCA
Organism: Antrostomus carolinensis; assembly: GCF_000700745.2. Taxonomy (NCBI): domain Eukaryota; kingdom Metazoa; phylum Chordata; class Aves; order Caprimulgiformes; family Caprimulgidae; genus Antrostomus; species Antrostomus carolinensis. The sequence continues at coordinate 67,189 of NW_010317017.1, read as the reverse complement.
GGAACCTAAATGAGATCACACAGGAAGGCGTCCAGGCGGGTCTTGAATGTCTCCAGAGAAGGAGACTCCACACCCTCCCTGGGCAGTAGCACTGAGGATCTCAGAGAAATAGTCTTCCTTCTGTCTTCAAGAGGCTATTCCTTCAAGAAAGCACTAAAACACAGTGGAAGTGCAGTGGGGAGAAGGGGGCAGGGAGGAAGGGTGACAAGCTGATCTGTAAGCAAGGAAAACAAATCTCCAGGGCTGTGAGCCCTGGCATCTTTCACGGGCACTAAATTCATTTGAGAAGACTTTTTAATAATTGTAGAAGGCTGGGGATATAAAGAAAGTGTTTGCCAAGTGTGATGTGATGACAATGGCTTGGACCGTGAAATTCCTCTTTTGTCCTGGCACCATCACTCGCAGGCCCGCGCTGTTGCCATTATCTGGTCCGAGGGGAGTTCTCGCTGTGTTATTGTGGGGTGTGTGTGACCTGGCAGTGAGTCAAACAGCAGCAGCAGCCGTGATGAACCAGCCCAGCTACTTCTGGAGAGCCCGTTAACATGTCTTTCTCATTACCTAGGGATGCCAACACTACTCTCTTGCCCTAAAGGACACATCTCTTAATGTTGAGCTGTGTTTTAATTGCTGTTGGCTGCTCTAAGCTTTGATCTTCAAAGAGTCTCTAAAAATGTTGATGTCTATTTCTCATTAAAATGAGCAAGAAGTGAGTACCTAAATCCCTTGGGCAGCTATTGAATGCCTGGCAAAGGCTCCATCCAGCTGGTTCATCAAGCATGGCTCTGCTGCATCATCTGGTTTTTGTCTTCTCGGATATAGACCATTTAGTGGTTATTAGTTTGTATTAGTAGGTTCAGGGAGGAAGGGGGAGCATGATGAAGAAGGGAATATAGGGCAAATAAAGAAAGGGAAATGATAGCACAATGAGGGAGAGGGCAACCACAGCAAATGAAGAATGAAAACTATGGAGACAAGTGGGGAACCAGAAATACAGATGGAAGGACATCCCAGAGCAGTTCCTCTTGGCTGTAGAAAAAGGAAAATTGCCATGAGAGAAAATGATTCAGTGCTGGGGACTTGGTAGAAATATTCAAGAAGGGAGTTTCCTTTGGCATCAGTACAGCATGACCTGGCAGTCAGAGTAGAGAGTGCAACTCCAGCACTAATGTGTGATTCTTTCTGTGACCCTGGAAAAGTTACATCAACATTGCTTCTGTTTTTATTCCTCTCTAATTTAGGAACAATACTTCCTGCTGTCTTCCCGTGGCGTTGAAAGGTCAAATTAGCTAATGGAAGGAAAGTTCTGGAGGATCATTACTGCTGTTGTCATTACTGTTATTATTGCCATTTATAACAGGTATCATGGAAGTGTTAATATTGGGGGAGGGAAATAAGGGTATGAGTGGCAAACCTCAAAAGCAGTAACTGCCCATGCTGGGGCCAAGGATCTGTCTCCAGGAGAGATAAGTACTACCTGTTCCAGGAGGCAGAAAATCCCATCGTTTTAGGTTTACCTCATTTATGGAATTACTTGATTGCAGGGCAGATTTTCTTGACATTTCTGTTGGAATTGATGTGAGCGATATGCTGAGGCAGGAAGTTCACTGTCTAATCTTGTGATGACAAAAACCCCTCAACAACTGCACTTTGAGAGCCTGCTGGTTTTCTTCTTTCTCCTCCGATCCGAATCGATCACAGGTACATGCATCTCAGACATATTTAATTCCATGGAAATATTTTCCAGTTACCCAGAAAGGAAACAATCCAAAGAAAGTCTGATGGCAGTTGGTCATCCTGTGACCCTGTACATGTCAGGCTACAACCTCAAGGGGTTTTGGCAATATAGGTCATAACAGGAAGCATAGAAAAGTAATACAAAAGTCTGGAAGATGGGTGAAGCATCCTGTAAAAAAGGGCACGAGGCAGTGCTACGTAACAGGGATTGAAAGGCAAGTTCCAAATGTTGTCACTTGCTCCTTGTTTTTAGAACAGACAGGAAGGAGATTAAAGAAATAACTAGATTTGCTACTATGGCAGTTCCTGTGTTGCTTGGTTTGGCTTTCTCCAGGCTTGAAAAATTGTCCTTGGAGTAGGTAACAAATATAATTTTGCAGACATGCTCTGACTGGTTTGTTTTCCTAGATGGCAAGGACGGGAGGAGGGGGGGTACGTAAGGTCATGCTGGGAGAAGAGAGTATGCAAAGCCAAAGAAACTGCCAGCAGCAGAACAATAATAACATGTTCCTGTGCCAGTCCATTTGCACCCAGTGCTACAGGTGACACTTCCTGAGGTGGGCCAGGCCTTGATTTGTGAGCGAGTGCTGGTTGGTCTGGGACATCCCACAGTCTGAGGGATACACTGAGAAGGGCTGTTGGGAGATGATATGGGGGCGTCTGTACAGGTGCCTATGGAAAGGATTAGCGAGCAGTTGAGGTCATTGACTGAAAATCCTCGGGTTTGTGGGGTTCAGGCAGTCTCTTAGCAGTGCCTCACCTCAGGTTTAATCATCACAGCTGTTACCACAGGCCCGTCTCCAGCTGGTTTTGGGGCACAGCACTGGGTGAGAAGCATGAAGTGCTTGGCTCAGTCCATCTCTGTGGGTAAAACTGGTGCAGGCTGCACTGGCTTCTGCCACCATGATCAGGACAGAGATGGTGATGAGGATGGTGAGTGGCACCCTGCACACCAGGAACACAACAGGGAGAGGAGTGGCTGGGGATTGGGCGTGTGTGAGGAGATGTGGGTTTGCCAGCCATCCTCAGCTGCCACGCTTTTCCAAGCTGCACCGCTGTGATGGACCCGGTAGCCGTGCAGTAGCTTTGAGGCAGTGCTCTGTCATAGGTTGGGTGGCCATATGTTTGATAGCCCCCTGCCTAGATTGTTATAGGCTCACTGTCTAAAATGTCATAGGAACTGGGGTTTTAATTATTGAAACCTTGTGAGAAACGTGAGAAGGGACTGGGAAGTTGGGGGCAGGATGGCGAAGCAGGGTGAAGAAGGGAATCCTGAGCTCAGAAACCTTGGGTGTGTTTGGGGCAGAGCAGAAGACTTTTCCAGCAGACTCTCTGACAAACAACTATTTTTAACTCTCACATTGCAAAGCAAATATTAACTCTCAGACATGTGCAGTCAGTGGCTTTGTGTGCTCTGGAGAGGGGTGAGCTATGTCAGAGACAACAGAGGAACAGGGAATGAGTTCTTGTAGCCCCTCGAGCTGATATCGCCCTGATAATCGCTGCAGACCAAACAGGATCAAGTAAATGTGCTCCAGGCCCCCGTATTTGTGTCACCTGGTCATACACCCTCTGTGGCACGCATGGAATGGATTGTTTGCAAAAACCAAACAGCCAACAAAGGAGTAAGGCTCTCTGATTCCCATGTGCAGGGGTAGGGTGTGTTCTGCAGGCAGGACTCTGCTGGGATTAAAGCTGGCCTGATGCAGAAAGTGGAGAAAAAGCAGGAGAAAGCATTCCCTCAAGTTTTAACGCTGCAAAAGGGTGAGTGTTACTCGGCACCTGCACAGGCATCGCTCTTCTCTAGTTGCTCTCTCTGTGACTCAGGCACACACTGATGCTTTTTTTCTTTGCCTTGCCCAGTCACTGTGTGCTGTGAACAACAGGAGGGTAAGGTACGAAGAAGCATTAATGACATTTGAGGGATTTGCTCCCTGCACACCCTGACACAGAGCAGCAGGCAGCGGAGTGCTGGAAGAGCCAGGAAAGAAGCCATCTCCTGTCCTCTAGCCACCTTTTTCCTGTCTCTCTGGGCTAGCAGAGGAAGACTGCTTGCTGCCACTGTCAAGCACGTCGGAATGTGGTTTTGCAGTTGGTCCCTGGGCATGTGACAGTTGGCTTTATGCTGGCTGAAAAAAAGCTGATTTTTTCCTCTGTCCTGCAGGTGCTCTTTCTTCTCCTTGCCTCTGGGTTCAGCCCATACGTCACTGCATGGCTGAGAGCGGGCTTTGCCGCTGTCTTTCTGCTTGCTGTTGTCACAGCTTTTCCACAGCTCTGTTTCCTGTCCCTCTGTTTGTCTGACCTGTCCCGTTTATATTGTAAAGCTTGGGGCAGGAACTGACCGTGATAATGTGTTGGTACCATGCCTCTAAAAGAGGGACCTGATACGGTTCTGGGCGTTACCGTAGAGCAAACACAGATTAGTTCCTTTTCTGGTATATATGGAAAGGGGTGGAGAAAATTTATTGTTAGTTTTGCCTCTTGTTACAGAGAAGATCCTGGAGGCATCTCAAAGGCCTGAATCAGAGTGGTAGCATGGCTCCATCTTTCTTTGTGCATTAGTGGAAAGAAGACTTGATTTTCCCTGCCCCTTCCACTTTTAAATGTAAAAATCTCTGTGGGAGCCTAACAGTTCGGTGCTTAAGAAGGTGGAAAATTATCTTAAGAGCTAAGCCTTCTTTCCTCTGCTGGCTTAGGAATTTAGAGTCACCAAGAGGAGTCAGACGCAAACTCATCCAAGCATGTCTTCTTATCTCTTGTAGCTGAAGCCAGCAATCTGTTTTCCATTCACTTCTTGCCACTTTTTGCTGAGGGGCTGACTGCTGAGATTAACCTTGCTCCCAGGACAGGAAACAATCAGGAAGGAAATGGAAAGGTGTGGAAGTGTTGGAGCCTGCAGCATAGTCCTAGGAATGACCTTGAACCCTCACCACTTGTCAGTACCTTGCATCCAGCCTGCACGGATCACAGTGGCATTTCTGCAGCTGGATTGCTGCTTTGGTGCCTGCCCTCGGTAAATTATACTGGAAAAGGTCTTGGTCCTTCAGGGAATCTCTGTCTGCACTGGGGCAGGGACACTCCAGTATATTGCCTGCACTCCTGGTTTCCAGATCATCCAGGTTTGGAGACCATGAGAATGCAGTCTGGTCACTCCTTTGCTCCTGGGCTGGGTTTTCACCTGATGTGGGGACAGTTGGGTGCGCAGCCAGGAGCTGTAAACATCACAGAGTCATTGATGGTCCCTGCTGTCTTGAGGTAGTGCAGGCAGGGAGAGAAGGGGCTGGAGAGAAGGGGTGGTGCTCATTCATCAAGGAGTACCAAGTTTCCATCTGGATCTGCAGAGACATCACTTTGCTGCTGCTGTACGTGCTTCATTTTGACTTTTGGGAATACCTGTAAAAGGTGAGGACCTGGTCCCCTTTGTATCCAGGGCTCTCTACCATTTTCACACAGCACCCTGGACAGATTCCAGTTTGGGTAAATGCTACTCCCTTGCCTGAAATCCCTCCTCTGAAAAAAATATGAGCAGTTCCTGCTCGTTTCAGCTTTCATCAAGTCTAGCCTTAGGCACAGACAAGATAAGGATTGCCTCAGGCAGCAGAGCAGAACAGGAGAGGAGTCAAGCCACAGGGACTAGCAGTGCTTTCTCCAGACATGCCTTGAAGGAAGCTCCTCTGCCCCAGTGAGAAATGGATGGCCTTTCTCTCTGAGCAGTGTATACCTTTCGCTACATGGAAGTGGGGAAAGCAGCTCTGACAGCAGAAGTGTACCTCAGCAGTGTGGAGGGGAGAGGAAATGGGCTGAGAGCTGGCTGTTCTCCTTGGTACCCCACTTTCCTCAGGGCTAGCTGCACCACTGTCTGGAGCCAAGTGCACCGAGTGCTGGCAAAAGAGCTGAGAGAGGATGCTGAGCTTTTGCTGTCTTGGTTTCCTCAGCTACCTGAGGTGGGCACAGCATTGGGGGAAGCTCTCTGCCACAGCCTTGACATGGAATTTGATGAGAACGTCTGAGAATCGAGGCAACATATTATAGATATTCCTAGAGCATGAGCTGATGCTCTAGGAAATAAATGAATCTGTCTGTCCCCTGAGAGACGTGCACACAGAGACACTGGAAAGAAGCTGTGAGCTGTCTGTGACAGTCTGGTGCGGCCCTGAGCTCGTGACTCTTCTCTGAATGGGGTCAAATACTGCTGAGTTTCTCTGATGTCAGCCACAATGCTAAAATCAGAGCTGGTGACTGTCAATGCCAGCACGGTGAGTAGATGTCCCTCCAGATTTACACTGGTGCCTCCCTGATGTGGTATCTGGATAAAAAAGCCTGGGGATGCCAGAAGTGTCAGAGTTGTGAATGGTATGTAGGGGCTGGAGTTCTCCTTGCTAGGTTATCTTCCTCTGAGCCAAGTAAGTGTATTCATTAACATGTTTCAGGCTGAGTGTGGGAGAAAATATCTTGTTTTGCTTGTGTTAACAGGTTTTTTTTAAGTGACAGAAAGATTTCATAGCACTGCTAACCCTTTAAAACCGTGTAGTTTAACTTGTTCTACTGAATAAAGTTCAGCTTCTCAAGGTGAATTCTATGGGAAGCTTGCATGACTACCTGGAATAAATCAGTCTCTCCACTACTGTGCTTTGTACTCGGGAGCAAAAATGTTACCAGAACAATCCAGAGCACTATGAGAAAAAATCCTTCCCTTGCTTCCCTGCAGAATAAAACAATAACTAATTGGGAAACGCTTTCTTTGGCTTGGAGTAAATGTCAATAGCTAAATTCTCTCGAGATGTATGTCTGCATCAGGGATGGGGAAATCCAGCAGAGAGACGGCTCCAGGGGGAGACCTTTGACTTAACTATTTTTTGATTGAATTGTCTTAACTGCTCTGTCATGCTGACACAGAGGTTGGGGACAATGGGGAGGAATTTCTGTCTGCTGCATGGGAAACACTTGCTGCCCCCAAGTTGTGACATGGCATTAAGTCTGAATGAGGGGAGCAGCGTATTCTCTGGAGTCATTCAGCAGCTCAGCAACTTTGGTTTTAGGTTTGAGAACCATCTCTGAACTCCACAGGGGCTTAAAAATCTCCATCTCTAACATGAAGCTGAAATCAGTCAGCTACTCAACGACTTTACTGAGCAATCCAAATTTGTCCCCGTGGGCCGCTGTGTGCACTACCCTGTACTGGGTGCAACATGCAACTGGTCTGCTGTGTTACACCTAATAGTGGGCAGGTAAATGAAAGACCCCAGTCTTACCTGGTTGGTGTTCCAGTCTGGGCACTGGGAATTGAATAAAACCTTGACTGTTGAATTTGGGAATGGATACAGTCAGATTTCCTGTGTTTTCTCTCAAATGCACAGCTGGTTTAACCCTTTCCCCCAAGTTGCACCAGTGGTAGTGACCTCGTGAGGGACAAGGAAGAGATGAACCCCAGATTCACTGGAAATGCATCATTCCACTGCAAAGAATGAAAATGGTTCCAGTAAAATAATTGAAAACAAGATGTCTGAAGCAGAGAACATTTTTCTGTCATGCTTCTGCTGGGCAAGTCAGAGACTCCTTCCAGCAGAGGGAACTACCTCTCAATTCCTTTGTGGAACAAAATTTCTTCCCCTCTCACCCTGTCGGTTCCTATAAAATCTTTTTTTTGGCAGCTCAGGAATTCTGGACAGCCATCTCCAGCAGTTCATTTGTGATGCTTCCTTTCCCATCATTATAATATCTGACACGAAAAGGGCAGTAGTTTGTCATTGCAATTGCTGCTGCTTCTGTCAACACCCAGCTCTTCTGGCTTACTGTTTTTTTTCAGGAGCATCTCCCAGTGTCACTCAGCAGTTGTACCGACCTGCAGCGTGGCACAGCTCTCACTTCTGTAACTGCATACAGCGTGCAGACGTATTTGCTTGCTTGCTTCTTTATTTTATTGAGAAACTTCAGCAAGTAGGTTTGCAGTTTAGCAACCACATGCCCCGTTGATAATATAAAGGATACAAGGATGGAATGATCCATCTTAAAAGCTACAGAGAATTTGTTGTTACCAAAGCTCCTCAAAGAAAGGGAAGAGAAAAGAGGAATAAATAAAGAAAACCTCTTTAAAATAATCAAGAAAGGATCTCAGTTAGACAGCATTCTCTGAACCTACAGTAACCATAGCGAGCCAAACAAAGGACAGTAGTAATAAGTCTTATGTATCCTTGGTGATCTGCTTAAGCAACTTCTTGCTTTTACAGTAAGCCAAAAAAAAAGGGAGAACAGATGGGTTCAAAGTCTGCAGGATCTATTGAATGACATGAAGTCTCTTCTAATGCAAGAAACCAGACTGGAGTGTTAATGCAAAGCAGGACCAGGGGTGGCCTTTGGGATTTCCAGGAAAGGGCAGTGGGCATGGAAGGTTTTACTGCAGTAAAGACAACTGAAGGGACTTGAGTTTGCGTCAGCCCGAGGAGACTATTGAGGCGTTTTGAAGTGGGTGTATTTCAGGAGAGGCCAGCTTGGCAGGGAAGATCTTGTTCTCTCCTTCTGCAAGAACCTGAAAGAATGGGCTAGATATGTTTGTGGGAAACAGAAGAAAGAAAGAGGTGTGGAGGAGATGCTGAGATCACAGAAGTTTGATGGGATTTCACAGGAAGCAGGAACCATCTTGTAGATGGTTGGTGGAGCACCCTCTGGAAGGGGATATGTTCCTGTTGCATGGTTCTAATTGGCACTGACTCTCCCCAGGGTCAGGACCTGTGAGCTAGGGATTCACAGAGACAGCCTCTGGAATGAGAGCCAAGATTTGGCTCATTGCCACCCACAATTGTGTCCATTTTACAGGTGGGAAATGGAGGCATGGAAATCAAGAGCCTTTATGCTACTGACGAACGTTTTACTGTAGTGATGCTACTGCTGATTTCAAGGAGAGGGGTTCTTCTCCCCAGGTGGCAGTGCCTGGGCAGCTGGCTCTACTCACAACACCTGCAGTAAGAACAGCCATTGCATCCAGCCCCCTAAGGTTTAGCCCAGCACATGAAGTTCAGAACCAGCGTGGATTCAGGTATTCCTCCACTCTGTGCTCATCAGAGTCACCTCTCATAACTCGACTTGGCAGAGCAGTTGTCTCAATCCAGCCAAAAGGAAAAAAAACTTCAGTCCCCAAGCAGCTTCTGCTGCCTCATCCTGCTCCTGGAGGATGAGCAACAATCCTACACCCACAGGGTTTTCTGGCTGCGTATCACCTTGTTTTTCTCAGCTTAAATAAACCACAAGGGGTCTTACTGGCTGTCGATTGTCCTCTTCCCCTAGGTCCTGTAGCTCACAGCGATTGCATTTTTGGCACAAGTGACTGTTGAGGGTGATTTTGACAATGCTGTGGCTGCTCAAACTACTCCAGCACAACTGGCAAACTTGACAGACTGTCTTGCTGGCTCTGCCCTTGCTGTCTGACAGCACTTAGAACCACTTGAGATTTAGGAAACAGTTGAAGACTTACCTTCTTATTTCCTCTCACTTAGGACCTGGTCCACAGCATGAGACAGGTTGTTCAGAGAAGCTAACCACGTGCAGAAGAACCCTGCCTATGATTTGTCTGCTGTGGTGCACATAGCTTTGCAAGCATCTTCCATCCTCAACTGCCCAGCAGAGTCCCATCCTGGCCTTTGTTTAGCCTCGTCCAGTGAAGCAGGTGTTCATTTCAATAGGTTACGAGGTTTGTTTGCTTTGTTGATAATTGTTACACTGGGTAGAGATAGAGCTTTGTGTTTATAGTGCAGCTTGTTTTGTTTGAATCATTCAGTCCTTTCCTTGAGATGTCACCCCTCCTTCAATACAAATATTTTCAGAGGCATTCAGAGAGAAGAAATCAACGTGGCGCACTGGAGCCTTGCTTTGGGAGACAGTGCCTTGTTTCTGGACTTTTGGTGGAAACCTGAGAGTCTTTTTGCCTCTTTTGACTCTCTGACTGGTATTGCCAGGTCACAGGACTGTGGTGAATGTTCTTCTGCAGGAACTTTAAGGAATTCACATCCAGGGAACACCAGCCTAATAGATGAGACAACTGTACCTAAGCAATTGACAGATGAGAAGGCAAGCAGATTATTAATCAATGAGAGAACTCTGTAAACAGCAAAAGATCAATCCATATCTCCATTTATATTTTGTCTGGGTACAAAAGTAATATGGTTTCGATGCTGCCATCAAAAACTTCTAATCACAAAAAGTGGGTCTTGTTTTGGGTCTTGCTTGTGGATGGTTTAAGTACACAGGGGTAAAGCAGATAATTCTCAGCCTCTGGAATTATTTGCCAATGACTCTGTCCTCCTGTTTGCTAACAAACTTTCCTTAAAGGCATTCTTTACTGTGGTACTGTGGCTGGCTACGTGGCCTTGCAAGCTGCAGTTTACAAGCCCTTGGCATAGGCATAAGATGGAATGCGTCAGGATTTGAAGGAAGATTTGTTTCAGAGCTGTTCATAATTTTAGCAACTTTATCAGAAGTATTGTGGGGTTAGCCTTTCTTGAAAGTCTTTGATTTCACATTATTTATTAAGGTAAATATGGATGAATCCAAATTTCTGTTTTCACTGAAAAAGAGGAGAAAAAGAAATATCTAGCCCATGTGGTTGCAAAGAGAAGCTTAAAACAGTGATCCTGTGGAGTGAAAAAACCTAGAATATATAAATACAGTTTGGATTATTAGAGGGTAAAGCACAGATCATGGTTTTGTTGAGTTTTTTTAAGGTCAGGGTTGATCAAGGCAGAATTTAATGCAAATGCTTCTGACAAGTAACTCGGCCTTTGAAGTAGTTGGTATTTGTTACAGGAGCTATTTTTCCAAGAATGCCTTTTCTCCATTTTATGTCATCTAACATAACAAACCAAAACCAAACAAACAAATTCCTTCTGTTGACCATATCAGAAGTTAATCTAACCTGTAGTATCCCACTCTATTGTATTTCACTGAAACGATACCCACTTGTTTCCCTTTACAGCAGCGACAAACTGGAGCAATACTGCATTTTTACTTTGTTATGTATTTATGCTGGCAGCAAGGTCTAATGTTTCATCTCTCACCCTTCCTGGTAATTGTGATACAAGGCTCTTTATATGAAGTCTCATTCCTGTGGTTTTATCCATCTTAAGAACTAAAAAAAACCCTCATTCATCAGTGGAATGACTTCCTGGTAGGATGAATGATGATGATTTTTACCTACCTTTGTAGGGGTTTCAGAGAATCTAATAGCTAATGTTTGTGGAAGTCAGATTTTTAAGTTTTAGAAGGTAGGTGAACTGGAGTGCTGTTGTTCAGAAGAACAGACCAGCTCTGCCTGTGAGAAATCACCATTCAACACTGAAACTAATGTTCTGGTAAAAATGTGAGTAATACATCTACATGTGCTGAGTTACATGTCTGGGTTATGGCTCAATTACACTTTGCCTGGCATGACTTTAAATAAAAGTGACTTCCAGAAGTGTGTGTGTGCAATTTCACTGCTCACAAAATGGTACAAGTGCAAATAGCAGCCCTTCCCCTGGCTGGATCAGAGTCTTAATGCAATTCAGATACATTTCTTTGTCTCAAGATGATGTCTGGGAAGGTGAAGGCCTGAAGGAAGAGATTATACTCCTGATGTGCCATGAGATGTTATACATAAGTGTGGATCACGTGATGCTTGCTAACACAGGTCACAGCTTCTGTTAAACAAGGACTGCCAGGTGCTTTGAATATCAGGTTTTGTGGTGACAGGTTTTGTAATAAAAGCTGTTTCTGTTGCAGTCTGAACCGGTGGCACCCCTGAGTCTCCAGAAACTCAGGATTGACAGTGCATTAACACACACATACCGTGCCCTCTCCTGTGCTGGTATACCTTTGTGCATTAGGCTGAGAGTCGGAGATTCTGGGCCAAATTTTCTTGTCCTCTGCCTTACCACTTACTTCTTTGCAGACTTCACAAGGGGAAATGGGTTTAAACTGAAAGAGGGGAGGTTTAGATTAGATATTAGGAAGAAGTTCTTCGCTGTGAGGGTGGTCAGACACTGGAACAGGTTGCCCAAGGAAGTTGTAGATGTCCCCTCCCTGGAAGTGTTGAAGGCCAGGTTGGATGAGGCTTTGAGCAACCTGGTCTAGTGGAAGGTGTCCCTGCTGCTGGCAGGGGGGTTGGAACTGGATGAGCTTTAAGGTCCCTTCCAATCCAAACCATTCTGTGATTCTGCGATTCTATGATTCATGTGTTTTTGCTGGCACACTGATGGAGAATCAATGTACATGAAGGACTACACAATGCACCTTATGGACCAGACAAAACACAGGAAAGGGCTCTTGGATTCTCCTTCTAGCTTTGCCACCTTGAGCAGGTGGCTTACTTTCTCATAAAACTAACATAATTGTCTACTTTCTTTAAGTCTGTAGCTGAAAAACCCTACAGAAGTGCTGCGTGTCATTAACTACATACTTGTATGTGCATCTGCTTTGTTGCTGGCCAGTAAGCAAGAAGCTGGTGTTAATCAGCCAGCTAGATCACCAAGATGAGCTTAAACAAAAAAATAAATCACATCCAAGCCTTTTTAATCCTGGCTTTGCCCTTGGGCTTGTGCCTGCACGCTCTTAGGAGGCGTTCCATGGCTGTTTTGCTGGCATTTACTGCTTCCAAATACCAGAGACTTTGCAGGCTTGTTCAAAACAATGCTTCTTGGCAGAATTAATTTGGCTGCCAATCCCCAGCTTCCATCTGTAAGAAACGTAAGGCAGGCAAGCAGAAACCTTTGAGGAAGCTGGCTAGCAAAGGCAGACAATGTTTCTTAGTCAGAGAGCAGAGTTTGGGGCTGGTGGACTTAATTCCTTCAACAGAAATGCATGCTCAGCTCTGCATGTGGTAGCCAAACTGTGGCAGGCATGTCTCACCATTTCTTTCTCCTCTCTTTCCTGTGCAGATTGAAGAGGGAGGTAAAGCAGACTCCCTGCCTTCCAAGCTTCAGGCTGGTGATGAAGTGGTGAACATCAATGAGGTGGAACTGAGCAGCTCCAGGAGAGAGGCCATTTCCCTGGTTAAAGGGTCCTACAAGAAACTGAAGCTAGTCGTCCGCAGGTAGGCAAGATCCAGCACTCCTTCCTTCTCTCCTGTCCTGCTGGGTGTCACAGCCATTCCCCTCACATCTCCAGCTGAAAGCCTCTGACTCGGCTTGGTCTTGGCAAAAGCCTTAGTTTTAAGCACACAGGCAGGAACCCCAGGGCAAATGTTTGTTCTTTTCAGCCAACATTTCCATGACTGCTTTGTCACTGATACATCCAAGCACGTGAAATATTGATCCAGATCTCTTCCACTGCTCCCCTGTCATGTGACAATCCAGGATTCCTGTTCAGGGATTTACATGCAGTCCTGTCTTCCTTCAAAGTGCTTGGGGTTCCCTGTGAAAGGGTGGCACTTGTGTACATAGTTCTTGCCTCATTTGCTCCATGTTATCACAACAGCAGGAAGATTTCCACTGTCCTCAGCAAATTTGGCACTGTTTCACGTTCTGCAGGTGAGTGATAGAGTGGTTCTGCTGACCGAGAGCAGTCTGACCAATATTATACTCAGGATGTGATCTAGAGCAAAGAGCAGCCACTTCACCTGCATCTTCTGAGCAACAGCCTCTGTGCTCTCACTGAATGAGCAATTTCTCACATGTTCTACGTCGCCGTTTCCCTGGCTGTCAAAGGCCTTGTAAATGTTCATGAGTAGCGATGCCAGCATGCTGGGTTTGGTGCTGTGCTGAGCATAACTCACCTGAGCAAATTGTGCTGATCCTCTTGGGTGATGTGAATAATAAATATATTTGTCTTAGGGTCAGGACACACAACTTGAATCTCAATGCACATTTTGAATCAGAGATCTTTATGTCTAGAATGTTTTTTTATTGTGGGCGTGTCTAAACAGCTTTTTCTGTGCCAGGTAGGTGATAGCTGGTATCACTTTATGGAGTGCTCTGTCCTGAATTTCCACATTTAGCAGGAAAAGACTCTGGGTGAAGATGAGCATAGCTGAATGGTTGTCTTTAGCCAAACAAAAGGCATCAGCTCGGGTGGCTCAGTTGGAACAACTGACTAACATCTGAGCGGTGCTGTCAGAGTAGGACAGGCATGAACATCTTAGACACCCTCCTGCTCTCTGGAGTATGTTCCGTGCTTGTGTTCTTTACCTAAAGCACCTTTAAGTACTGACAATGACCTTATGACAAAATCTGGATATTCTTATACAGAACTGTTAGATGGTTTGTGTAGCCATTGGGAAGATATTTACAAAGTAATTCATTGCAATTTGAGTGTTTTCCAAAAATAATTTGTTTTTATTTAAGACCCGCGTAGATTGTAGTCCAACTGTATTGACTGAACAAAATGTTTCATTCAAACTACCTCAGAAAAATTGTGAAAGTAGAACCCTTTTGTCACACTTTAATTCCGTTTTACTGAGATGAACTAGTAAAATAACTGGTTCTGTTTGTGTAAACTGAGAATTGTTTCTGGCATTTGGTCTGTCCACCTAACAGGTAAAAACAAAAGAAAAGAGAAAAGGATAGACAAGCAAAGCCTGAAGTCCCATTGCAGTTGTTTCATGCCAGACTTCTTCCTCTCCACTTCACTTAGATATTTTAATTAGCAGCATTTCTCTGGTGGGGACTAAAACCTGCCCATGTTGTGAAAACCCTTTTGCATCCTAAAAACTGAAAGAAGTACACTGGGAAGACTGGTTCTTGTGTGTCTCAAACTGGACACCAGGAGGGAGTAAGTCTGCATATGTATGCACACACACATATACATACATGCACAAATATATATGTATGCATGTGTTTATGTCTTTGTACACAGAGAAGTGATGTACTCAACATCAGCGGTGTCACAGCCAGGTCAAAATTCAGCAGTTCCTAATATTTCCTTGGGAGATGCCTGAATCACGAGACACCACATCTCTTAGAAAGCTTTGAAGCCTCTTTCTTCAAACTAAAAGAGAAAATGAGCAGCTTTTAAATTTCTTGACTAGTTTTTCACATGCAGTAGGAATCAGAGAGAGGCAGGGCAAGCGCAGTGGGCATCAATCACATGGTTCTCATTACAGCTGATGAGTTATTGGGAGAGGAGGTGATCCACCTCCGAAAATATGGACAATCAGCCAGCCGTGTTTTATGTTCTGAAATTACACTTCACAGCGTAATGTAATAGTTTCTCTCTCCATTATTTTTACATTCCCAAGACCTTTTCACCTTTTCTTCTCCTTTTTAATGAGTAGGCGAAGGTATTTGATGTTTTCTTGGTTTGGAATACTGTAGTGAATGTGAAGAAAATTTGTTTCGGAACCTTTCATGGTTTCGTTTTCATCATGACTAGAAAGATCAAGCATGTTAACTTTCAGAGGTATTACATTCACACACTATTTCCTTTGCCAAGGTACTTTAAGCCCTTTGTGCACATTTAAAGCTCAGTGACAATCCATAAAGTTAGAACTGGAAAATGGCCATTAAGAGCTGGGAGCCCAGCCTTCAGTTCAGGTAATTTGACACAGTCCCAGCTGGCCCCGCAGTGCTGTCGTGAAAGCAGCAAAAGAACAAAGATGTGAAGTCCTGACTGCTTTGTGGGCACTGGCTCACAAGTTCTTCTGAATTCTCTCTGTCACCAAAAGTGGGGATACTCAGCCCACTGGCCAGCTGGTGGCAAGGTAGAAAAGAAATTATTTTTGGAGTGCTTGAGATGCTGATGTTTGTGAATTGGCCATAATAATTTAACTGAAGCAGGTTAGGGTTGCTTGCTGCAGTCTGAAAACTCACTGACAGCCATTTGTGAGCTGAATTTTTAGTCTATGATTTCAGTATTCATGACAGCCCTTCTTAGGGAGTGGCACAAACTCACACTGACATGGACTTTACCCCTTAAAAGTCACATCCAAACAATAGCAAAGTCTGTTTGGTGTATGTGGTTTTTGTTCTTTCCAAAGCATATTCAAGGTCAGCATGTTTCTGAAGGTTTGATTGTTTGTTTTTCAAATTAAAAACTCAGGAGCTCTCTATAGCAGTGTGGTGGTGACACCAGACATCACAATGGACAGAAAGCTTGGGTTTTTTTATACAGATGATTATAGTGAGGCCATCAAGCAGAGGACCTACAGAATTTACCCACTTCATACACTTGTGTAGCCCACGTAGCATACTCAGGTTGCTATTTAACCTTGT
Source organism: Antrostomus carolinensis (assembly GCF_000700745.2). Taxonomy (NCBI): domain Eukaryota; kingdom Metazoa; phylum Chordata; class Aves; order Caprimulgiformes; family Caprimulgidae; genus Antrostomus; species Antrostomus carolinensis. The sequence continues at coordinate 51,281 of NW_010317017.1, read as the reverse complement.
TTTTTATTTTAGGACAAAGGTAAGCTTTTAGTACCAGTGGCAGCAGAGTGAACCTCTACTTGTGTTACTAAGCAAAAATTGATGTTACACCTTACTAGGTCTGTAAACAGGCTGATCTAATTGATGTGTTATTTCCCTTGGAATGCCATCTGCAAAGCTCAATACTGATATATCATTGTCAGTTGTCATCAGTCTGTTATTGATCAGTTTAATGGAGGGAAAGAGTGGGAACAGTTTCAGTGAAGGGAATGTGAAGGGGAAATCAGAGATAAATCAGTATGAGCAGAAAGACTAAAATAAATGGAGATTATGAAAACTACTTATCTCACAAAGATACTTAGTATTAATAAATGTGAATGGTTATAAATAAATAACCAGTACCAGAGTAGTTAGTACATGAGGCACATAGTCTGCCTTTCACTCCTCTGCAAACGTCCTGCTGACATCAAGGTGGAACTTGCAGTAGGAGACACATGTGAAGTTGTGATTTAATAAGCTTTCTGCTTCCTTGCTCATGGATTTGCAGTGGGGCAGAGGCAGAGAATGACTAAATGAGCCCTAGTGTTAAGTAACTACTGTCCCCATTCCCTAAGACGGTGCTTATTTGGGAGATAACTGTGAAATGATTTTTCCTGGATGCTCTCTAGCTGCGTTTCGTTTGTCTTATCCTCAGTGGCAGTTTTCAAGTGTTCAGCTTTCTCTGCTTCTTTAACAGGGCTGCTCATATCTAACATGTTTAAAGGGCTGTTCCTAAAGCCAATCCCTTTCTTTCTGCCCATTCCTTGCTACCTCCCTGTGTTTGTTTTGCCCATTCATTTCCAGGACAATAGACTCAGACATGTATGTGTTCGTTCATTCCTGTAGACCTCAGGTCTGCAACGGGTGGGGTGTGCTGTGAGAAAGCTTGCTGATACTTCATACTTCATTGTGCTGAAGCCAGAATAAGCCAGAGTAAGAGCTACTCTGCATCTCAGGGAATTACAAAGCCTTTTTGAGTGTACCTTAGATGGACTTTCCAGTCTCTACTAATTGAGTTACTATTTGCTGCCTCAAATACCGTGCTGCTACTGTATTTTGTGTGCTTGTTGCTGGTAAGGCGGATTTATCTTGGTGGTCCATTCTAGTTCTTTTCCTGCCATCTGGTTCTTAAGATGTTTAGAACTGCACAACAACATTACCTGTTTTCTCCTTCCCTGCTTTTTAACACAGGGCTTTTCAGGATACTTTCCTCTGCTGATCCAGAAGAAAGCCCATTCATTTCATTCTGATATATTTTGTACCTGAGCAATCAGACAGAAAGCATACTGCTGCTTGAGTGTTCAGTCCTGCTAGCCAGGTCAAATTGTGACAGGTAAACAGTGAAAGCCTTTGAAATTATCACTGGGCAAAGAGACAAGATAGCATTGTGCTGTGGGGAACAACAAGTATCACTCCACTGGTGACAGACTAAGGGAGAGAGCCAAGAAGCTAGGTCCTCAGAAGAGAGGTCTCCACAAGTATTTCCCATGATAGTCTTCCATAAGTCTGTGTCACTGCTGGTAACAAATGTCTCTAACTGTGGGTATGAGCAGAGCCAGTTCCATCAAGCCTGAGGAATCCACAGGCTGATGCTGGGGAGATATTTTTGCTCATGGGTTGCCAATTTGGGAACAGTAAGTATGAATCACCATGAGAAACTGGAGAGACCAGTTTGTTTAATTTGATAGTGGGAGGCTTTCCCACTGTCCTCAGCAAACTACCTCAGATAGTTTTTGATACTCAGTTGATCTTTAACCAGCTGGAGGAGACTGAGTGTTTGAAAGCTAAAGCTCCAAGCCACAGAAATAAGGCTTAGTAGTTTAATTGTAAAAGATGGGTTATTTTTTCCAACTTTTTTCTGTCTCTTCCTCTCCAATGTCGGTGTCTAAGCAGAGTTGAGTGTGATTAAAAAAAGATCCAGGCCTTTTCAGTGGTATCAACTTGATCTGATTGTGTGGTGCACGCTTGTATCGGCTGAAGATAAGGCCCAAAATGTGGGCATTGCCCCGTCTGCTTTCCAGCCACCACAGTGGCCTACAGCAGTTGCC